>NC_142770.1:21789994-22044994 GCF_988280905.1 Pimephales promelas | reverse complement strand
AATAAATAAGAAGATATTTTGAACAATGTTTATGCTGATCTTTTCGACAAAATGAACTTTAACAGTGACCAGCAGCTGTGGAGTGCAAAAATAAAATAAAACACCATCTGTGTTGCTGATGAAGAAAATCACCAGCCCCGAACCCAGATCCCAGCCCATTCAAAAACCCACCTCAGACATGGAGCCCGAGCCTGCCGTGATTATGGAGAGTTGAAGGAGGATATTTCCATGAGTGTCCTGCCCCTGCTGGTCTTGTCCAGCTCCAAGTCAGCTCCGGTTTCCTGCTCTGGCTTGGCAAGAGAATCCCCTGGCTTCGCCTCCAGCCACTGAGCCCATCACTTAACTCGTCGACCTGTCAGCTCCACCTTGGCTCCTCGTTGCTACGGCATTACCTGGGACCATCGTCCTTACAGCTCCACCAGGCTCCCTTGTCCCACCGGCTCTGCCTTGGTCAGATGTTGCTCTGGCTGTGCCATGGACTTCCGGGTCTTCAGGTGCGCTTCATCCCTCCACTTCTTCGGGTGCATCTGGCTTCCCCTCCAGCTCTGTCTTTGTCCTTTGTCCCACCGGCTCCACCTCCGCCTTAGTCCTCTGGAACTTCACCTTGGAACATCACCTCGGAACTTCATCCAAGGCTTCACCTTGGATGGTTGTCACAGAGGCTCCGCCTTTATCTCCAGATCCATTGGTGTCGCTTAGGCTCCATTGGCTCTTCAGCTCCGCCTGGGTCTCCACTTCCATCGGCTCATTCTCAGTAAGTCGTCCCCTGGGCTTACTGGCCAAGTCTCCACCAGAGGTCTTCCCTCCTTCGACTCCACATGGGCTTTTGTCCTGGCTATGTTCTGGGTCCCCTCCTGGCTCCTGCTCTTGTCTCCTCCCTGGTTCCTGCCACCGTCATTGTCACCCTGCTCTCCTTCGGTCTCCTACCCTCCACCAGCCGCTCGTCCTCCTTCCAAGCCTCATTACTCCGCCTTAGTCCTCTGGCACTCTGGCTTCACCTTGGATGGTCGTCACAGCGGCTCCGCCTTTATCTCCAGATCCATTGGTGTTGCTTAGGCTCCATTGGCTCTTCAGCTCCGCCTGGGTCTCCACTTCCATCGGCTCATTCTCAGTAAGTCGTCCCCTGGGCTTACTAGCCAAGTCTCCACCAGAGCACTTCCCTCCTTCGACTCCACATGGGCTTTTGTCCTGGCTGTTTTCTGGGTCTACTCCTGGCTCCTGCTCTTGTTTCTTTCCTGGCTCCTGCCACCGTCATCAACACCCTGATCTCCTTTGGTCTCGGACCCTCCAACAGCCCCTCGTCCTCCTCCCAAGCTTCATCGCTCCGCCTTAGTCCTCTGGAACTCTGGCTTCACCTTGGATGGTCGCCACAGCGGCTCCGCCTTTGTCTCCAGATCCACCGGTGTCGCTTAGGCTCCATTGGCTCTCCAATGGAGCCTGGGTCTCCACTTCCATCGGCTCATTCTCAGTAAGTCGCCCCCTGGGTTTACTGGCCAAGTCTCCACCAGAGCTCTTCCCTCCTTCGACTCCACATGGGCTTTTGTCCTGGCTATGTTCTGGGTCCCCTCCTGGCTCCTGCTCTTGTCTCCTCCCTGGTTCCTGCCACCGTCATTGTCACCCTGCTCTCCTTCGGTCTCCTACCCTCCACCAGCCGCTCGTCCTCCTCCCAAGCCTCATCACTCCGCCTTAGTTCTCTGGCACTCTGGCTTCACCTTGGATGGTCGTCACGGTGGCTCCGCCTTTGTCTCCAGATCCACCGGTGTCGCTTAGGCTCCATTGGCTCTCCAGCTCCGCCTGGGTCTCCACTTCCATCGGCTCATTCTCAGTAAGTCGCCCCCTGGGCTTACTAGCCAAGTCTCCACCAGAGCTCTTCCCTACTTCGACTCCACATGGGCTTTTGTCATGGCTGTGTTCTGGGTCCCCTCCTGGTTCCTGCTCTCGTCTCCTCCCTGGCTCCTGCCACCGTCATCGCCACCCTCATCTCCTTTGGTCTCGGACCCTCCACCAGCCTCAGTCCTCTGGCACTCTGGCTTCACCTTGGATGGTCATCACAGTGGCTCCGCCTCTGTCTCCAGATCCATCGGTGTCGCTCGGCGCTCCTTCCGGAAGGGGGTGTGACTGTAACAGCCTTCATTCTGTCCTGATTTCATTTTCATTCTGTTCCCTGTTCTGCTTTGCCTGAGTTCTTATTGCTAGTGTGCTTCTTTGGTTTTGTGATTGGATTGCACTCACATATTAGTTATTCATTTAGTTACCTTGTTAACTCTGTGTGTTTAAGCCTATAGTTTCCTCTGTTCACTGTTCAATCTCATTTATGTTGGACGTGGTTTTGTTTGATGTGTTTGATTCCTGTATTATCCTGTGTATTTTCCAAGTAAAGACCAGCAACTCTTTCTTCTTCTTTTCAGCAACAATTTCTTTTGAAATCTTACAATATTGCTAATTACTAATTTGAATGCTGTCTAATTTTTCTTTTTAAACATTCACTGGACATAGCATGACAATGATCTATGCATGGAAATGTGCTTGTTTAAATGTTAAAAAACTGTGAATGTTAGCACAGTCTGTTGACTCTGTGTGACAGGGTCATTTGCAAGTCTGAAATAAAAAGTCTGCAGCTCACAAGCGTCAGATTGATAATTAATTCTCAACCGTCAATTTGTGTTCAAGGATTGCTAATTTTACATTTGTGAATAATTATCTGTACATGTTAATGTGTTTTTATTTGCGTCTCTGCACCCATGTCTACAGAATACTGTTTTCAATAATGGTTTTGAGTATAATGAATGCACCCACACAATATTTAGCATGCTTTAAAATAAATGACTACATGTTAGGTGTAAAATCAGTCATATTTGCGGGGGTCCTTGGCTACATTTCACTTAGTTATGTCATTGCAACTGGATGCACCAAATGTGGACAATAGATGCAATGTATTCCCCCCAAAATGTGAGGAAAACAAGATAAAATATGCTATTGTTCATGAGTGAACAATCTGTCAGGGTGGCAAACGTCTGCTCACCAACTGACAGTTGTCTGTTTCTATCCCACTGACTTCAGAAAAGAAGATGGAGTGATATATCGCAGGCTAACCTGACCAACTGTGACACCACAAAATGCCAGAGCCGAATTGTCTCATCACTGGAGGAGAGTGTGACGTGGTGCATCCCCAATCAAATCCCTCAATGTGTCCGACACAAACAGCTTCCAGGCGAAACAACAGAGACAATCTGGATCTGCTGAGGGATGAAGATTCTATTGGCCGAGACCTGTGCTGATTACTTTAGCACTTTCCAAACATCTCGTAAAGCATATTGTAGTCTATAAACAAACAACGCAATTAATAATTAACCTTCCCCGACCGACTTCACCCACTGAGCGCTGCTAAAGTGAACCGAGCTCTTGAGCAGAGCCAAAGTCATTTTCCACGCTTGTTGAAAATCAGTGTTAAATCACTTTAGAAATCAATAGGCATTCCAATTGCTCACCCACAACGCACATAAACGCCGGCGATATATTACACAGAAAAAAAACCATCACTGGGACTAATGAACATAAATACCGGCCGTGCAAATAATGAAGTGTGGCCGTATAAATCTGGGCCTCACATGAAAGACTGCCAAGAGAATAGACAAATATTGTCCATGTTGAAGAGGGCAGCGGAACAGATGTATTCAGCTGCTGAGCGATCGGTTGTTAGCGCGAAGCAGTTTGTGATTTACAGAGAACCCTGAAGAGTCATTGGTCTCTCATGAACTCACTAGCGAGTTACATTTAATTAAGGCGAAACTGTCAGGGAGGGACTATATTTCTCACAACCTTAAATGCAAAAGCAATGAAGTGATTACAGTTTTTTTTTTTTTTTTTTTTTTGATGGACGACGTGAAACATTGAACTCCGGTGAATGGGAGGATCAATTTGTGTTGAGAACAAATAGGGCCAGCTCAAAAGCCTAAATTAAGATCTATCAACACTTGTGGAAAGAAACTGGCCTTAATTGTGTTGAATGAGCACTTGTAGTGTACTTCAAATCTTAAAAGTCAAGTCATGTTTATTTATGTGGCGCTTTATACAATACAGATTGTTTCAAACAGAATCCTTGTTTCAACAGAATTAATAATGCAAACTTCATCAATTATGAGTCAAATTCTGCTGTAACGCAGCTCTAAAAAAGACAATAGTGTCATAATTATACAGCTCAAGTCAGTTCAGTGCTGATTCAAATCAGTTCAATATTAGTGTTGATGTTTCAAAATTGGTCAATTATGAAACTAATTCAATTCAGCTAAAGCAGCATCTATATACAGTATATACACTCACCTATACTGTGTTTGGCCCCCTTTCACCTTCAGAACTGCCTTAATTCTGCCTTAATTCCACCACATCCCAAAGATGCTCTATTGGGTTGAGATCTGGTGACTGTGGGGGCCATTTTAGTACAGTGAACTCATTGTCATGTTCAAGAAACCAATTTGAAATGATTCAAGCTTTGTGACATGGTGCATTATCCTGCTGGAAGTAGCCATCAGAGGATGGGGACATGGTGGCCATAAAGGGATGGACATGGTCAGAAACAATGCTCAGGTAGGCCGTGGCATTTAAGTGATGCCCAATTGGCACTAAGGGGCCTAAAGTGTGCCAAGAAAACATCCCCCACACCATTACACCACCACCACCAGCCTGCACAGTGGTTACAAGGCATGATGGATCCATGTTCCCATTCTGTTTACACCAAATTCTGACTCTACCATCTGAATGTCTCAACAGAAATCGAGACTCATCAGACCAGGCAACATTTTTCCAGTCTTCAACTGTCCAATTTTGGTGAGCTCTTGCAAATTGTAGCCTCTTTTTCCTATTTGTAGTAGAGATGAGTGTTACTCGGTGGGGTCTTCTGCTGTTGTAGCCCATCCGCCTCAAGGTTGTGCGTGTTGTGGCTTCACAAATGCTTTGCTGCATACCTCGGTTGTAACGAGTGGTTATTTCAGTCAAAGTTGCTCTTCTATCAGCTTGAATCAGTCGGCCCATCCTCCTCTGACCTCTAGCATCAACAAGGCATTTTCGCCCACAGGAAAGCAGAAGAGCGTCACTGAACACTCAACACGTCAAACCTTGCAAATTAGAAACAAACTGAGGCTACAATTCAGATGGGCTCAACAAAACAGCACAACAGAAGATTGGAAAAATGTTGCCTGGTCTGATGGTATAAACAACATGAAAGCATGGATCTATCCTGCCTTGTTTCAACAGTTCAGGCTGCTGGTGGTGTAATGGTGTGAATATTTTATTGGCACACTATGGGGCCCTTAGTATCAATTGACAATCATTTAAACACCACAGCTTACCTGGGTATTGTTGCTGACCATCTCCATCCCTTTATGATCACAGTGTACAATCTGCTTATGGTTTATAACAGGCTCACAAAGCTCAAATCATCTCAAACTAGTTTCTTGAACATGACAATGTGTTCAATAAACTCAAATGACCTCCACAGTCACCAGATCTCAATCCAATAGAGGAACTTTTGGGATGCGATGGAATGGGAGATTCACATCATGGAGGTTGCGCGTCTAAGAGACTCTTAAAGTGGCCGGTGATTGTATAGTACAGTAGGTGAAAAACATTTGTGAAAAGAGTAGTATGTCCGAGTTCACAGTACTAATAAAACAGTAGATGAAAAGTACTTAGGGAAAGATTCTGAAGTGCGCATCTAATAGACACTTTACCATCCCATGAGGCCACAGGAGAGGAATGTGAATGGCAGTGAAGCAACACAACTGACGCCATTGGTCACATGTCAATGACAGCATGACAAATGTATTATGTCTGGGTTGCATTCATACTATACACTTTAATATTATATTGATTAAATTGTTTTTGTTTTTTCTTTAAAAAGCACTGTACAGTCAATTTTAAGTTTCAATTTTAAGTTTCAAAAGTCTAAAAGTGTACTTTTAAGAATGCACGACTAAGAATGCCATTAATTTGGATTTCATTCAAAAATAATACACCACCTTTTCAGAAAATTTCCAATCCGATTCTCTTTGTGAAAGAAGAACGATTTCATTAAAACCTGCCTGAGAAAATTGTGCCCCTTCACGAAGGCTTGCTGATATCAGCAAAGGATGTATCCTACTTCTTTTAACTCTGCATTTCCTCCCTCCGTCTAATATGAAAATATTCTTTGAACTCTTGGTCATGCAGAAAAATATAGCGCTGAAAATTACACCACTGCCAGTACAGGAGCCCTCCGCCTCTCTCACCACCAATTATCCCTCTTCCTTAACATGTTTTGATTCAAACCCCCAAAAAAAGAAAGAAAAAAAAAAAAAAATCCCACCAGGAAACATTGAAAGCTACTGCATTAGATCACTGTGCCATAATCACTTAAGCTCATTTCATAGCTGGTTTGGTCCTTTGTGTACTAATTGGAAGTGGCTGTCATGTGCAAAAAAGCGATTTGTTTAGATTTACGGCGGGAGACAACAGCCCGCGCGTCTGTGACGCCCAATAATTAGCCCAGAAGTGGCACTAGTGCCTGCGATAATCTGCCTGCGCTGTCAGCAAAAGCTTTGACGCCGTTTCGTGATAGTCATCGCACCTGAAACGTGTTAATTCAGTTAAAAAGTTGCTGATCTAAAAAAGGCAGATCTGATAAGATGTGAAAAAATATGTCCTTAATTTGTGACATTACATAAAAAAACATTAATTTTGTTGTTCTATTAACAAGTGGAGTGTATTAAACAGTATTAGTAAGTCAACACGCATGTATAATACAATCTGCAGGATGTGCCCTAACAAGTGAACCATTACAAACTAATAAGAGACATGATTAAGAGCAACTCTGCAGGAAAATAAATTATAAAGCCGCTCTGTTGTAAATGGGCCATAGAGAATTGCCCTGTACAAAGGATACTGGGATAAACGTATATGCGAGACCTGGTCCATTTCACAGCAATATCTGCCGTGTTTAATTGGGCAGCAATGCCAATGTTATGCTTGAAAGCCAAGTTGGGTCACTCAAAATTTCTCAGGAGGAACAGAGTATGGCATAATGAAAGTGCAACAGTTTTGGATTGAGCAATAGATCATAAAATACATTGAAAACAAATATTTGGTGAAGAAAAAATTATTTCAATGGTCCACTTTAGACATTCTACTAATAATAAGTATATTTGCAACTACGTCAACTAAAATCTCATTAGAGTATTAGTAGACTGTCTGCTTAAAATTTGCTAACACTTTATTTTGACGCTCCCCAAAAAAACATTTTACTGACTATTAATAACTTTGCAAAAACATGTAAACTTATTGTACTATCCTAACCTAACAGTTGACTATAGTCAACTAATAATCTAATGAGAGTTATTTGGCACGGAATTGCAAAGTGTAAGCAATAAGGTGCGAGAGGCTGTGCTGTATCGTGAATAAGTATCGGCTGAAGGGCGTTAGAAACGGCTGAAGAAACCCCTTCAGCCGTTACTTATTCACAATACAGCACTTGCCTCGAGTACCTTATTGCTTTTATAAATGGTTGCCACACAATATTAAAGTAAAAAAAACAATATATTACTGCAACTTTCTTGAAGTAAAATCACTTCAAGAAAGCCTTCCTTCCGCTAGAATAAATAGTCCCTGAGCGTGAACAGTAGGGCTGGGGTAAACGATTATTAACTAAACGATTAGTTGAGCGATTATTTTATCGATTAGTCGACTAATCTAATGACTAATTGGACGACTTATATAAAGAATATTTTTTCTGCTGCTCAATTAATAAAAAAAACAATATCTCAAATAATTACTGGCATACTGAATCAAGATTCTATAAGCTGGCTAACGTTAGTCTAATGTTATGTATTTGAACACCATCATTATAATTCTACAACCGCCAAAACCGTGTTATTAAAATATTTTTTACAAACATTTTTTATCATAGAGAATGTTTAAATATTAATATCAGCTGAGGAGGGAAACGGAGGAGTTAGTGGTGCGATCGGAGTCTGCTACTACTGGAGATGAATCGGGAGAGGTTTGTGCACCTACTGATCAGAGCGTGCTGACACGGAGTAAAGCCTTGTTTATACTCGACACGTCCGCACGAGCGCGAATGTGCGCACGGCAAAAATGACGCGTTGGGTGCGCAAGACCAGGAAGACTGTGGCTGGCTGTGTGTACGCCTTTTTTTGTAACAGCGCGCCCGGCGCCGCGTCCGGAAGCGACTTCAAGCCGAATCTGCCCGAGCTTGTACGTCTCACCACACCGGCACCCAGTTTGCGCATCTAAATTGCAATTTTCTTTTCTTAAGGGTTTCTTTACTGTGTGTGATTCATTTAATGGATAGCACATTCACTTCAAGTTGTCTTCGTCCTCTATTCTGAAATGTTTCGGTCTCCCACGTGTGTGTGGCAAGCTGTACCGCCGGGAACATGCAAAAAATAAATAAATAAAGAAGCGTTGACGCAAAAATATGACGTCGACGCAATTTTGACGTCGAATAATCGACGTCATCGACGCGCCGCTACAGCACTAGTGAACAGCAACAATGTTCCAATGTGTAAAATGCATGAAAGCTCAAATAAAAACAACATAGAACCGCAGTGCAGCGCAGCGATCAATAGAATCGTTAGGTGAAGCGGTCATAGCCGTGTTTTATCGTGAATAAAGCACAGCTCTCGACCAATCAGAATCAAGGATTCAAAAATATATTATAAAACAGTTAGTTCCAATCCTTGATTCTGATTGGTCAATAGCTGTGCTCTATTCATGATAAAACACGGCTATGACCGGTTCAATTGATCACTGTGCAACACGATTCCTATGTTGTTTTTATTTGAGATTATGCTTATTACACACTAGAACGTTGTTGCGGTTCATGGTCAGGGACTATTTTTTATCCAGCGCAAGGAAGGCTTTTAGTGATTTTACTTCATGAAAGTTGCACTAATACATATTTTTTTTACTTTAATATTTGCATTGTGTGGTAACCATTTTATGAAAGCAATAAGGTACTCGAGGCAAATGCTGTATCGAGAATAAGTAACGGCTGAAGGGGTTACTCCGCCTCGCGTTGTGCCTAACAACGCCCATCAGCCATTATTTGTTTACGATACAGCACAGCCTCTCATACCTTATTGCTTACGTAATGTTGGGAAAAGTTACTTTTGAAAGTAATGCCTTACAATTTTGGGTAACTCCGTAAAAAGTAACGAATTGCATTACTTAGTAACTTTTTATGGAAAGTAGTGGATTGTTACTTTTGTGTTACTTTTTTCACACCTGGGCTGGGTTTGCGTGTTCGTTTTTTTAATGAAAAAAAAACGTAATGTTCTATTTTTGGCAAATTAAAGGCCCTGTTACACCACAAGTGAAATAAATAAGTCTCAGGCCGTGTGTCCACCAAAGTGTTTTTTTCCATGCGCCTGGCGTATGTTTTCAATTGTTCTCAACGGGAGCGCCGCGTTTTTAAATGCCATGAGCGTAACGAGGTGCCCAGCGTTTTTTACTGGTCGCCGAGATAAAACACAGCGCTCATCACTTTCACTTTTTAAACAGCCATCCAATCGCAATGGAGAAGGGGCGGGACTAAACCACACTGACCAACTGTCACAATATTCTTTCTGTACAACGACATCAACCAACAGAGCTAACCGAACAAACTGTGCTGCGGATATTCTGTATCATAGCAACGAAACGTCTCAACGGAAAAAAAATGCTGCGCTGACAAAACGCTCAACGCTGCTCAAACACAGAACACAACTTGTAAGTATGTCTTAGCACTTGTAGTTGTTTTCTTCTATTAAGAGTTCTGATTATAAGCTTTATGTAGTTGCTATGATATTGATGTAGTGTTTACCTTAGCTTTGTAAGACTTGTAATATATTTAACATGTTTAGACACCTAATTTAAACATTAAGTTTGTGATGACATGCCCGTCACTATGTTCAGTGTAACCATTCCTCAAACTTCTTGTGCTTGTGGCCTTGGACGTAAAGCGACACCTCTGTCCTCATTGGGTTGAGTTGCTGTTGCTCTCCTTTTAGGTTTTTTTTTTACCTGCACTGTCAAGAAATGGTCTAGTAATAACAAGAACTGACAAGTAATTATACACAGAACTCTCCTCATTCGTCTCCAATTATCCCTCAACACCTCATGCTCAGACCAATTATTCCAAATTGTGCTGCTTTGTCTCAAATTTTCTTGTCTTATTTTGGAGAGGAAAGGTGTTCATTAGTGTTAATCGGACGTATGTTTGTGCACTGGTCAATCGAATGAATTTAGTTTAAACTCTTGCTAATAAAATAAAATGTCGATAATGTTGCTCTTAAAGTGCTCCTATCATGATTTTCAGATATTACAATTGATGTGTTGTAGTGTTTGTTAATGTAAAAGGTCTGCAAAGTTTCAAAGATTATGGAGTTATTGTCTCCCAAAAGAAAGAAGCTTTCTTAACTCCCTTGAAATGAGTTGTCAGTCATTCCAGTCTTGATTCCTGCTCGAACCTACGTAGGCTTGTAACAAATGTGCAAAATTACAGCCTATATACTCTTCATTGTCTGCCTGAGAACATTGTCTACTTTGACCCTCAAACACTGTATAGCTGAGATTGGAAGAGTTCGCTTTGACGACATGTCAAGAAGGCACTGTTTTCTGTGTTACAAAAGAAAATCTACTTTGATGCATTTCCAAAGGATGAGGAGGACTCGCTCGATAAAACTTAATAAAACCGACAAAATCATTACTGTTCATGTCACTGTGTATCAGATGCTGAAGAGGAGCTGGAATTCAGATATGCTAATGAACAGCGTGTATCCAACACATGCTGTAAGTGGTAGACCAATCACAACAGGCTGAGCCGTCTGACCAATCAGAGCAGAGTAGACCAATCACAACAGACTGGGCCATCTGACCAATCAGAGAAGAGTAGACCAATCAGAAAAGACTGAGCCATCTGACCAATCAGAGAGCAGAGACAACAGTCTGGTTCATCTGACCAATCAGAGCAGAGTAGATCAATCACAACAGACTGGACCATCTGACCAATCAGAACAGAGTAGACCAATCACAACAGACTGGGTCATCTGACCAATCAGAGCCGAGTAGAACAATCACAACAGACTGGGTCATCTGACCAATCAGAGCAGAGTAGCCCAATCAAAACAGACTGGGCCATCTGACCAATCAGAGAAGAGTATGTAAACCTGTTGTAGGAGAAAACAAAATAAGAGCCTTTAAAATCGCACAACATGGACCCTTTAAGAAAAACAGCATATCTTAAAGGTATAGCGGAGGATTTTCTTTTTCCGGGTGGGTAGTCTATACTATTGGTCCACCTAAGTGTCAATCATTCTGGTGATATGTTTACGTAAGGCCGTCGTAGGCTACGTGCTCATCCCTATGTAGTTTTCACTTTCAGGTGTATTATGTCGGAGTTACGGTTTCAGCCATTCCTTTGAAAATGGCTGAGAGTCGAAAGAGAAAAAAATTATACGAAGTGTATGATAAGAAGAAAGAAGAGAAAGGCCACATAATATAGAAACAAGACCAGAGTGATTTTGGGTGAATATCACACGCTGGCGTGCGCTAAAAGCACAGGATGGGCTTCTCACTGATGCCGCAGTCGCGAAGAATCTGCTAGACGGGTAAAGTTTGTCAAAATCACTAGTAAAAGTTAAATGCAAGCTACAATGCTAGCCCTGGCACGAGTCATGCACCGCATAGACACGGTAAACATCTCAATTTGTCTAAAGTAGCCTTTTGACCAAAATGGTAAATGGTATCATGCTGAAATATTCTAAAATCTTGTGTGTTCATATTCTAAAACCTTGCGTGTTTATTATTACACAAATGCAACAAGCTACTTCTCCATATGCAACTATGTATAAAAATAACGTATTAACAATGAGAGATATTAGGTTAAGGACCAACGTAATAGCACTGCTTATATGTTGCTATGTAACGTAATTGCGATTTGCAAAATAGTTTCCTCAGAACGTATTTCGTGTGATACAGGGTTGCACATACCATGTCTTGAGTCCTCGGTCACTCAATCGATCAGTATAATAAGTAAATAAAACACGGAAGGGCATTTGACATGTTGTTTTTTTTATGAATATTTTTGAGTTAGTTTAGAATTTGCAACATAATTGTGTAAGGCGTAATAGACGTTCCCTCTCGGGAGCAAGAGTGTTGTGTTTGTGCATGTGCATTTTTTTCATGTGCAAAAAATTGGAGAGGGCGGGTCTTCTCTAAAATTCGGAAAGATCCTCCGCTATACCTTTAATGTTTTAAAGGTTTTAAAAGTACAAATATTTAATTTATGTCATAAATAGTTGAATCCCCCATCAATGCAGATCTGTGACCAGTTTCATCTTTCTCTTACAAAGGTTACGATGTGTAGCTGTGACAGGAATATCGGTCCAAGATTAGTGTAAAATACATCTACGTCGAAGGAGCCGAATAAGACAACTTAATTTCCCTTGTGAGCATCCATTTTGTTTTCCCTTTCTTTAACTCTCTCTTTCTCTACCTGCTGGATTATTAGATAGAAAAAGAGACACAGCAAAACACTGGCTTCTATTTATGAATTCCCAATCTAAATGTCACTGTGACCCACTGTAGCGCTGGGCTGTGGGCAGGCAAACACCGCTGAGCGGCTGTTTCACGCCGACTGCCGAATCTCCTCAGGATCTCGTCTGAGTGAGCAGGAAATGACAGCGAACACGATGCTGGTGACCTCGGAGGGGTCAGCTCCGACTCGTCCAACAGATTGTCTCTGACACGACACACACATATATATATACATTCACAGGCTCAAGCCAGAAATGCAGCTTCTCAGTGTGAGACACGTTATCATAAGCGCTCTGAATGAAGGGTATAAAATGGAGCCACATTTTGACTTAATGCACAATGCCTTGGCCGAACAAATAATGCAAATAGTGAGGGACTGAAATAGTAAGGACTGAACATTCAGAAATAACTTACTGTGAACACATTTTTTTGTCACATTCTTAAAGGTGGGGTTTGACCATTTTTTCAAAATCACTTGAAATCCTATTCCTAACCCTCTTACAGCCACTGAGTTAGAAGCACTGAAATGAAAATGAAGCAATTTAATCATGTGTGGACCAGGCAGGACTCAAAAACCTCCAGCCAATCATTTCCAAGACCACCTAGAACCATTGGACTGTAAGTGCATCAATCATACGCCCCTCCCCCCACGCGTGTGTTCGTTCGTGCGCAGTGCAAGTTGCCCCAATACAGAGTAAGTGCATGATTGCGTAACACAGTCTCATCCCAAAAAGTCATATAACTGACGTTTTGGGACGTATTTTGACCATACGTCAATATCCGCCTTTTTAGGGCCCCCTTAAACGTCGGTAGATGGCGATCCCGGGCCGTCATACAACTGACGCTTTACCTTTAACGTCAGTTAGGTGACGGGTTAGGTTTAGGTATGGGGTAGAGTTAGGATCCCATAACCTCATCTACCGACGTTTAAGGGGGCCCTAAAAAGGCGAACATTGACGTATGGTCAAAAGACGTCCCAAAACGTCAGTTATATGACGTCTTGGGATGAGACCAGGTTGGATTGCGCGTCCATGTTCTTCGAATGGGTGGAGTCAAGGCCAGCGCTAGGTAGGAACTTTTGAGTTGTGTATTTTCAAAATGTGCCGGCCGTTTTGCAAATTCCATACCCTATAAGGCCGGATTCACATATAGCGCCTAAAAACGTGTAGAAAATGCTGAGCGCGCCGCATTCTCCTTATCCCAAAGCGCTAGGGATGGTTCTTGTCACGTGACCTACTGTGCGCTTATGGTGCGCTTGCGGCATTCTGAAAAGTTGAGATGTGCACCGCGACCTCGTCGCCTACATCATGAGCGCGCATACCGCACGCCTACATTTGAAATAACGAACTGGAGCGCGCAAAAGACGCGATATGTGAACAGGCCCTAAGTCACTACATTGTAAAGGCCAATTTATACTTCTGCGTAGGGTGCGCGCGGTAGGTACGGCGTAGCATACGCACAGACGCGTCCCATACCACGTACCCTTCGCCGTAGCCTGACGTGCAACTACATGTAAACGTCATGACGACGTGGACCGCAAGATTGGAGATTGGCCGGTTTGGTAGCATTAAGCTCCAACATGATCCGCGCTCTTTCAGTCGCTATTGCTTGTAGTAACCTACCCGTGAGGAATCTAAACACAGAGGAACATTAAAACCCTCCGCCGCCAACTAGCGTTTCGGAGCTGTGCTGCAGTGCAACCAAGACCTGAACGCAGAAGTATAAATGCTCACGACGGCGTCGCTTACGTGCGTAGCCAACGGCGTTCACTACGGCGTACCCTCGACGCAGAAGTATAAATTGGCCTTAAGACTTCCTTTTTTTACTGTCCAAAAAAGGGAAAAACGTAAATTGTGACTTTTGAGTAATTTCTGTCACATTTGGACTTTATACCTCATAATTGGAACTTCATATGCATGATCATCTATCTTTTTTTATCCATTTTTCGACACTATTTTTTGTAATTCCGAATTTATATCTCACAATGGGTTTGTATTAAAGAATTTTTTGTGCATTTGCGACCGATAATTTTGTTTTCACAATTTTCACAAAGTAGATTAATATAATTTATGAGTCTTATTCACTCTTTACCATATGAATTTCTCTATATTTTTAATTATTGTTACATTATGACTTTATTTTCGGATGTGATCTCATAATTTCAACTTTGTATCTCAAAATTTATTTCTTTTAATTGTGACGTTAAATCTCCAAGTATGGGGTTTTGTGCCTTTTCCCTTGAGTTTGCAACTTACTATTTTAGTAGTTCTCACTTTATATCATACAATATGATTATATTTCTGAACTATGAGAGTTTCTTAATAAAGTAATGCGACTTTGTTTTAAAATTTTGACCAAACATTCATAATTTATACATTTCTCGCATCACTCCACACCAAATAACTTTAATATTCTCATAATATCGCCCATAATTTTTCATAATAGGGCTTCTCATATATTCGCTATTTTAAAGTTTTCATATTTGCGACCTTCTGCATCATAATTTCAACAACTGTCTTGTAATTACTATGTAATAACTTGTAATAACTATGTAATTCACAATTGTGACTATTGTAATTTTGACTTTACATTTCAGAATATGGGTTTATAATCGCAACTTTTTGTATTTGCGACAGATAATTTCAAGTTTATTTCACACCGCGACTATTTACTTCTCTTACAAATGCGAATTTAGGTCTTAAAATTCCTATTATGGGACAATATGACAATGTGAATGTGTTCAAATAAATGAAAAAGGCAACTTGATTCTATATGCTATATGGACCACAAAGTTGCAAGCTCTCAATTCTCCAGAAAGTAACCTAGAGATTCAACAGCCAAACTAAGAAGGTGTTCGTCCACATCCAAACTTGGTATTACAGCGCAGCTCACCGAGAAAATGGTCGCCCACCAAAACAAGTGTGGCTTTGAGAAACTGTCTCTGTGACAGTGGGAGTTACATGGGCTTTTGATTTATTTCGAGAGCCTACTTAAGCAATGCAGGCACCAGAACACAAGCATTCAGCTGGAGGCCAAGGAAGCATTGAAAATATCAATCGTACACTGCGCTGCCACTTAAACTTTATCGCCATCCATATTTTAGCCAGTTAGGGAACATTAGAGAAGTGAAACAAAACCCCTGTTGTTCTTCAGGCTCGGCGTGGACCGAGGACAGACCGGACACTCCTGGGAGAGCGGCCAGTTCTTGCGCCTTTAAGCCATAAAAGAGCGTGTGACTTATGAACGTCTGGTGTTAAAGAAAGATGGAGAAAGAGAAAAGGAGATCGATATTTAGGTTGATGCAGTTGGCAGCCTTCAAACGTGGCAGCTGGAGACAGGGCCTTGGACACTGGTGGGTGGGGGGGGGGGGGGGGGGGTTGGTGTCAAATTTACAATGCTGAAAGCCACGAAAATCCCCATAAACCATTGAAGCCCATTGTATTACACCCTCCCACCGCATTCCTCTTTAAAAATAAAGGTGACGGGAGGATGAAGCTCAGAGCACAATAGCTAAAAGAAGAAATAGCCAGAGCTTTAAATATATCGCTCTGCAGGGACAAAACTGTTGAGCCGAGGACCTCCGCAAACAGCGAGACGCATAGTCCTTCAGGAGCGTATCTGGGAGGACGTGTCACAGAGAATTAATAAAACTGTCTTAAGCCGTTCAACTTTAATTAAGAGCCGGAGGGGTCTGGGAAGTGAGTTTTAAAGTGAAATGATAGTCGTAGTCCAGCCCAGACCTTAGCCTAACCCCAAGGACGGCCTTCGCCGAAGATGCATTCTGACATGCAAATAAAACCGCCAGTCGAAGGGCATGTTTGACGCTCCTGACAGAATCCGGTATGAGGTTTTAAAAGTAGCTTGGTCTCTCTCTTAAGACGATTTTCCACAGTCAAACTCGCTTAGATGGACCTGCATTTCTTTAGCGTGTGCCGTATTGCAACGCCACTATTTTTAGAACAGCTGATGTATTTATTATTTTAAGCAATGAGACAACCATCAAAGATCATAAATACCAACCTCCCACTTCTTTACAAAAGCCAAAGTATCACGTGTTAAAGGACCAATTTACCCAAAAATGATCGACTGTCATCATTTGCTCAACCTTATGCTTTTGAAAACCCGTACGTACTTTCGTTCTTCTGAGCAACACAAAAGGAGACATTTTGAAGAATGTGCTGGTCGCACTTTTACACACAACACTGTTAGACCTTACCAGATTTTTTACAGTAAAATACTGGCAAAATTTAGTAAAATTTACTGTAAAAATGCACTAAAACTAATAAGTTGTATTTTTTAGTTAACTTGAGTTTTAGTGCATTTTAAAGTATATTACTGGCAACAGTGTTGCCAGTATTTTACTGTAAAAAACCTGGTAAGGTCTAACAGTGAAGCTTTGAAAAGGACACAAAAAAAGTAGTCGAAGAGACTCATGGCAGCTTTTCGTGACATTCCGATAAAAATATAAGTCATTATTCACTGGAAACTTTGATCTTAGCTCTTCTAGCTAGTCAAACGTTTGAAATTATAATGTATTTGATCAAACAATAAACTTAACTTTCTTCTTAATTATTCCAACCCTTCGCCCAGTAGTGTACAATCATTTGAATTGGACCTTATCAATTCATTGTTTTATTGGTAACACTTTATTTTAGGGTTTAATTCTCGCTATTAACTTTCGTAGCATGCATATTACTAGCATATTAGCTGTTTATTAGTACTTTTCTACATCCCCCAATACCTAAACTTAACAACTACCTTACTAACTATTAATAAGCAGGAATTAGGAGTTTATTGAGGCCTTTATTGTCCCCATGCTAAAGTGATACCGTTTGATCTAATTCACAGAATTTATTAAACAATTGATTGATGAATAAAGCGACCAGCACATTATTCGAACACAGGTTTGATTAGAATAACATGAGGGTAAATAGTGAGGGAATTTTCATATTATTTAAGAACCTGATAGATTCATTCTTCAAGTCTCACGACGCCGTAGACGAGGGCGAGAGGACAGGGAGAGGTAAAGAGATAGAGAGAGGGTTGTTTTTCGTCCTCGCGACAGTAATGTCATCTCCCTGAGGACTCGGAGGCAGTTGCAGACTGCCTTCTCTTGCCTGCAGCTTCCCAGCTGAGACGAGCCAGACAGACAGACGCGGGTCGATAATAACGGCACAAGCTACTCTCTTCCGGAACGGCAAGCTACGACTCTGAGAAACGCTTTAGGAAAGACACAGAAAACCAGGGGAAGTGGTTAACATGTGAGAAGACTGTGGGGAAACAGCCTTAGGAGAGAGAACACATCTGTGAGGAGCAGTGACTTCACCAAACATCTCAACCCATCCCAGACGCCCTTCTTTATGGGAGCTTGTTTCCGCCATGGAATCAAAAAATAAATAAGGTCATTGAAATTTTATCCCCACATTTTGACTTTTTTCTCATCATTTCACAATCAGAACTTTTTTTTCCTCTGAATTTTGGGTTTGCGTTTCACAGTTTGTAATTTTTCTTGAAATACAGAGTTCACACCTCAAAATTTTGGGCTTTTTTTTTCTTTAAAGTTTACATCTCACAATTTTTTCCTCAAATTCCTGACTTTTTTCCAAGCAATTCTCAATTTGCAGCTTCTCAGAATTCAGTTTACATCAGACTTTTTCTTAAAATTCAGAACTTTCCCCTTAAAATCAGACTTTTTCTTCAGAAATTTGAGTTTACACACCAAATTTGGACTTTTTCATCGGAATTCCGATTTTTTTCTCAGAATTCAGAGTTTACATCTCACAATTTTAATTTTTTTTTCTTAAAATTCAGACCTTCCCACTTAAAATCAGACTTTTTCTCAGAAATCTGAGTTTATAGTTTTTCTCGATTGTTTACACACATTTCCTGCCTCATACTCTCAGAACTCTACACACAAATCTAAAAAACACACACACAATGGGCAAAACCCCTCAATTCTAGTGCAAAATGAAACTTTACAATCAAAACAATGTTATATATTCTCAAAATGTTATTTTGTTTTCAAATGACACACACAAACCATTATATGAATAGACATTTATAAGAACCAGTTGAACACTGATGTGCTCAATGGAAAACACTTCTTCTCCATTCATCATAATGACTTGGGCCTTTTTTGTTCAGTGTTACACTTACTACAGACATTGCATACATAGGTGTGTTGTAAAATATTTGAGAATATTGTTTTTATACCCAGAACACACAAATTCACGGCAACAAATATATTTTATTTTTCCCACAAAAACAATGGGAGATAGATTGCACATTTCATACACCCAAACCAACACAAAGTTGCACATACAATGGTCTACATACATTACAAAACAACGAAAAAAAAAAAATGTTTAAAAAAAAATAATAATAATAAATATCTATGCTGCATCCTCTCTTCGGTTTTGGTATTTTATGCTAAAGCTCTGATTGCTAATTGTAAAACTGTGTGACGGGTGTTTGCCCATGTGACGAGTCAGTGTGAATATTTGATTTCCTCGTGAAAACAAGAGATATTCTGCATGAAAATTGTGCCAAATGCAGAGAATTTGTGTGTAGCGTTTTGAAAAAAAGTGTTTTAGAACTGCAATTTGAGTGTAAAGCAGGAATTGTGCTTGTAGTTAAGCAGAATTGGTTCAGGGGGTTGGTAAATGTTGTGGTCATTGTGTCTCAAGTACCAGAATTTGTGTGTAAACAATTGAGAAAAACTGAAAATCTCTAAAGTTCTGAGTTTACATTTCCTGATTCAGATTTCTTTCTCGGAATTTTTACTTTTTATCAGAATTCCATTTACACCAAAATTTGTACTTCTTGCAATTTACTTCTTGAGTTTACATCTCAAAATTTTGACTTGTTCATCGGAATTCAGATTTTTTTTTCTCAGAATTTAGATTTACATTCACAATTTTTTACTTTTTCTCAAAATTCAAACCTTTCCCCTTAAAATCAGTCTTTTTCTTCAGAATTTTGAGTTTACATCTCACAATTCTGACTTTTATTCTCAGAAATATGAGTTTAAATCTCTAAATTTTGACTTTTTCATCGCAATTCTGACTTTTTTTCTCTGACTTCTGAGTTTACATCTCATAAATTCAGATTTCTTTCTCAGAATTTCTATTTACATCTCAGAATTCTTACTTTTTCTCAGTAGTCCATTTACACCAAAATGTGTACTTCTTGCAATTTGGACTTTTGTCTTTTGACTTTTTGAGTTTACATCTCACAATTTTGACTTTTCCTTAAAATTCAGACCTTTCCCCTTAAAATCAGACTTTTTCTTCAGAAATTTGAGTTTTTCTGATGTTTTTCTGACAATTCTGACTTTTTTCTCAGAAATTTGAGTTTACATCTCTATTTTTTACTTTTTCGTCGTAATGCAGATTTTTTCTCTGACTTCTGAGTTTACATTTCGTAATTCAGATTTCTTTCTCAGAATTTCTATTTACATCTCAGAAATTTACACTTCTTGCAATTTGGACTTTTGTCTCGGAATTCAGAGTTTACATCTCACAATTTTTACTTTTTCTTGGAATGCAGAGTTTTATTCTTGCAATTTTGACATTTCTGATCAGAATGGCATTTTTATACCTCACACTTGCCCATTAACATCTCACGATTCTGACGTATTTTTATATAAATAAATATAGAAAACAATGTCTAAATTGTGTGGCGAAAATAAGCTTCCAAAAAGAAAGGGCAAAAATATAAAAGAAATAAGTCTTTGTATGTAAATGGTCTGAAATTCCATACTACACGCAGTACTCTACACACCTGTGAGTCTGCGATTAGGAAAAGTAACAGTTCCCTCCAGACACCTGCTCCAAAACACTGGCAACAACTCTCAACAGAATGAAAGGGGAAAATGAGGGTGACTTTGGACCCATTATGAGCAATGCTCAATCCCTGCTGGGAAAGATTTGGCCTGATATTTTTACATAGCAATTACCACGTTTTTCTTCTCTTTCATTCTTTCTGTCCAGTGCTGTCATGTGATATTGATGGCTCAGCCTAGCGTGGTTTAAATCAGACGTATATCAGGCTCAATCTGGTGAAAACACATGGTGATGGTTTTGATTCAACTCTAATAGAAACTTAATACGTTCATGAATGACAAACAAGATGCCACCTGATCTCTGGCGGTGGGAAAAGAAGCCACATCCAATGCAACACTGAAATTGCGAAACTCACTGAGACTCTTTCTTTATTCAGGATTTGCCCTTTCTATCATTTTGCCGGCACATACCTTGAAGATTTTAAACATATTTACAGATTTACCATGTATAGGATGATGATGCAGCATCCATTATATTATTATGGGTCATAAATTGAATCATTGCCCAAATTCACAAACCATGCCCAGGGGTAAGATGACCCCGCATTCAAGGTAAACTTAAACCAGCTGCCATCGGATTGATGTTTGCAGAGCATGTAACATTTCTGAAAAGGTTAATATTTTAGCATTTTGAAGTTTGCAATAATGTGCAATGTTCAATGCATCAAGTATTACATCAAATATTCTACATCAAGTAAATTGACCATTTATTTGAAAAAAAAAATAGACAAATAAGGTCAGATAATTACAATAAATTATTACAGGGAAGTGAGGAAATCATAATATTTATTGCTAGTAAAATCTAAAAACATTTAAAATAAATAAATGAGGTGCAAAAAATTAATTTAAAAATAAAAAATATATATTTTACAATAACATTAACATTATTAATAACATTAACAATTTTTATAATTTATTTCTTAAATCATTTTAAAATATTATAATGTATATTTAAAAAAATAATTATTTGTTTATTTATTTAATTGTTTAAATATTACTTAATTCATTGTATTTATAAATAATTACAATTAATTATTACATGGACGTGAGGAAATCATAATATTTATTGCTAGTAAAATCTAAAAATATTTTAAATAAATAAATGTTATAAATAAATAAATAACATTAACATTATTAATAACATTAACAATATTTATAATTTATTTCTTAGATAATTTTAAAATATTATAATGTAGATTTAAAAAACAATTATTTATTTATTTATTTAATTGTTTAAATATGAATTTATTCATTAATTGTATTTATAAATAATTACAATGAATTATTACATGGACGTGAGGAAATCATTATATTTATTGCTAGTAAAATCTAAAAACATTTTAAATGAATAAATGATGTGCAAAAAATAAAAAAAAAAATATATATTTTACAATAACATTAACATTATGAATAAAATTAACAATATTTATTATTTTTTTCTTAGATACATTTAAAATATTATAATGTATATTTAAAAAACAACAACTATAAAATAAAGAAGAAGAGGGGATGTTTTATTCCCTAAAAAAAAATGTTATCATATCTTCAAACGTTAAATGTAGCCATAACTAGCATTGTATTTTAACATTTGCCATACTCTCCATCTTTGCTTCTGGTTTTTTGGACTGAGTGGAAATTGAGTTTGTTTAACGATCGCGTTTAATGAGCCTCTGAATGTTTTTTATGCTTTATTATAACACAGATTTTTATCGTTTGGTTGGAAGAGATTGATACTCGTGTGTAAAATCCAATGAAACTTTACCTTCTTATTCATTTTTATTTCCCATTTTAGTTTATATTTTATGCTGCATATGTTGCAGGCAGCGAAATGCCAATGGTCCATTGGCATTTAACAACAGTTTTAATTGGCCGCTTCGAAATCCCCCCTCACTGCGGGACGATTTAGTGGGAATATTCAGGACAGGATCGTTTATAAGCAAGTTTGACTCCAAAAGTAGGCGAATTTATGAATACTGAAAAGGCCTCTTTTGTAAAACGCTGATGGCTCGCTTTACGAACCTCACAGAAGCAATTTCATCCCCATCCTCGTGAATAAGATTCCTCGGCTTTCAATCCATATGATTCATAATTATTTGCATGTATCGTTTCTTGTTTCTCTATACAGCTAATAGAGTGAGGATTAAAATGACTCATTTCGGATTTCATCCAGTTTATTGCCCGTTAAATGTAGCTGTCAAACCCGAAGGATTCAAAGCCAGAGCGGGAATACGATCCCTGACATGCTAATAAATCCCTATTTTAGACATTATTTATTTCTTTATTTCATTTTTTTAATCACCTAAACTTGTCAAGCTTCTTGCGCGAATTACCCGTGATTAAAATCCCCTGCAATTTCATACTTTGTTCTAGCACGATTGTCACATTATAACACTGTTCGGGCAATTACTGCCTCTTTCACTGGGGAATTATGCTTGCATTTCATTAAAATAAGAGCTGCATGAATAATTGTGTGTCTCTTTTTCTTCGTTTCATCTGTATTCTGCTTCTTGCACTTCTTTCCGTATCTGAGAGACGCTGGAGCTGAGGAACAAACACGCTGATGATGAATGACGTGTGTGAATGACAAAGAACGCCTCGTCAAGGGGAATCCAGGAGTCAGTTGTTACTGTAAGGAAGTGTGTGTGTCGTCGTGTGGGAAGAGCTCTACTGTATGTTACCCTGAGCTTGATTGGGGGAAAGCTGATGGCGGGACGAAAGAGACGAGTCAAACGAAAATACTCTTTTTTGTTTCTGTTGACGAATCTGTGTTATGTGTTTGAAACGTTGAAATGGATGACTTTTTTTATTTTTTTTAAAACAAAATGTTTGAAAATGAGGTATGTTACAGTTTGACAATAAAACAAAAAAATAAATAACTTTAGGTAAAGTTCTTATATATTTTTTAATAAATAAACAAACAAAAACAATACAGGTGATGTAATTATAATCAGAAATAACAATAAAATAATAGATGATAATTGTTAATAAAAAATAATCAAAATTATTGTTGGTTGGATGGATGGACGGCAAGATATACAGATGGATGGATGGATGGATGTCAAGATAGATGGATAGACGGATAGATGGATAGATGGACAGCAAGACAGATAGATGGATGGATAGCAAGATAGATGGATAGACAGATGGATGGGAAGATAGATGGATAGATGGACGGATGGATGGAGGGAGGGAGGGGTGGATGGATGGATAGATGGATTGCAAGATAGATGGATGGATGGATAGATAGCAGGATAGCAGGATAGATGGATGGATGGGAAGATAGATGGATAGATGGATAGATGGATAGACGGATGGATGGATAGAGGGAGGGGGGAGGGAGGGGGTGGGTGAGTGGGTGGGTGGATGGATGGATGGAGAGCAAGATGGATGGATGGATGGATGGATGGAGGGGTGGATGGATGGATGGATGGATGGATGGAGAGCAGGATGGATGGATGGATGGATGGATGGATAGCAAGATAGATAGATGGATGGATAGCAAGATAGATGGATAGACTGATGGATGGGAAGATAGATGGATAGACGGACGGATGGATGGAGGGAGGGAGGGGTGGGTGGATGGATGGAGAGCAAGATGGATGGATGGATGGATGGATGGAGGGGTGGATGGATGGATGGATGGCAATATAGATGGATAGACAGATGGATGGATGGATGGATGGATAGATAGCAGGATAGATGGATAGACGGACGGATGGAGGGAGGGGTGGGTGTTTGGATGGATAGATGGTTGGATGGATGGATAGCAAGATAGATGGATAGACAGACAGATGGATTGATGGATGGACAGATGGATGGCAAGAGATAGAATAGATAGATAGATAGATAGATAGATAGATAGATAGATAGATAGATAGATAGATAGATAGATAGATAGATAGATAGATAGATAGATAGATAGATAGATAGATAGATAGATAGATATTTTTTGAATGGGGAATGGGATTCAGAATGAGAAGAGGGGATGTTTTATTACCTAAAAAAATGTTATCATATCTTCAAATGTTAAATGTAGCCATAACTAGCATTGTGTTTTAACATTTGCCATCTTCTCCATCTTTGCTTCTGGTTTTTTGGACTGAGTGGAAATTGAGTTTGTTTAACGATCACATTTAATGAGCCTCTGAATGTTTTTTATGCTTTATTATAACACAGATTTTTATCATTTGGTTGGAAGAGATTGATACTCGTGTGTAAAATCCAATGAAACTTTACCTTCTTATTCATTTTTATTTCCCATTTTAGTTTATATTTTATGCTGCATATGTTGAATCTGAATCTGACTGTGATGGTAGGAATGAGAAAACTGGTAGAGATTTCTATTCTCTCTCTCTCTCACACACACACACACATACCATCTGCTGCCAGAGACCCGCTCAGGCCACCTTGACATGGGAGCAAAACATGGCATCAGAGAGACAGTTTGATTTAGCCCTGCACATGCTGTGCTTTTGTAGACATTAACCGCCGTGGGCCGAGTTTCTATTTATTCATGTTCTGCCGGAAATCAAAATGACATGTGCCTCACAGAGTCAACATGAAGATACCGAAACCCTTCCCGCTTTCTTTCACCCGCCGGACACTAGAGGCTGAGGACTGGCTGTAGAGGAACAGCTCACACCAGACCCGCTGAACACTGTGTCAACCAGCACCTCTGCCAGTCCAACCATTATCAGGAGACACAACATTCTGCTAAATATCTGAAGATAAATAGATACAGGTCAGGAAATTATATTTCTTTCAAAATATTATAATGTTTTGAATGAATGAGTAGATCGATGCAGGTGATCTAATAATAAACAATATGAATAAAACAACAAATAAATAAACAAATGCAGGTGAGGGAATAATAAACAATATCAATAAAAACAACAAATAAATTAAACAAAAAGGTAGGTTAATTAATTAGTTAAAGCGATAGTTCACTTTGAAATTAATTTTTGGTATGTTTTATCGTACCTCAAGGGCATCCAAGATGTAGGTGTCTTTGTTTCCGCAGTATTTTCAA
The DNA here is from genome assembly GCF_988280905.1 of Pimephales promelas. Taxonomy (NCBI): domain Eukaryota; kingdom Metazoa; phylum Chordata; class Actinopteri; order Cypriniformes; family Leuciscidae; genus Pimephales; species Pimephales promelas. The sequence continues at coordinate 22,019,555 of NC_142770.1, read as the reverse complement.
TTTTGATATTTTTAGGTCAAACCGTTCTTGTCTGTCGGTCATATAATGGAGGTCTATGGTCACCACCTCAAAGGTTATGCACAGATAAGTCCAAATTAAACATGATTCAATGACTGGTAAATGTAAGTACACATTGATGGCCTAAGACACGAAACGAGCGGTTTGTGAGAGAAAACGAACAGTATTTATATCGTTTTTACCTCTTGTAACCACAGCCATGTCCAAGTGATCTGAGAGCACGGGTGCTTCGGTCTGCACAAGCGCCGGAAATTCGTCAGGCCATCAATGTGTACTTACATTTACGAGTCATTAAATCATGTTTAATTTGGACTTCTCTGTGCATGCTCTTTGAGGTGGTGACCATAGACCTCCATTATATGACTGACAGACACGAACGTTTTGACCTAAAAATATCAAAATTGAAACTACTGCGGAAAAAAAGACACCTACATCTTGGATGCCCTTGAGGTAAGATAAAACATACCAAAAATTAATTTCAAAGTGAACTAAGGTAATAAATAAATAAATGCCGGTAATAAGCAATATCAAACAACATAGGCTATAAATAAAACAAAAAATTTAAAATAAGTAAAAAAAATAATTCAGGGCTGGTAATAATAATAAGCAATATAAAAAAAAACAACAGATAGGCCTAAATGAAACAAAAATAAACCAAATGAATTAAAGTAAAAAAAAAAAAATGTTATTGTAAATAAATAAATAAAAGCAGGCGAGGTAATTATAATGAACAATGACAATAATAAAACAGTAAAACTATTATCGTAAATTGATAAATAAATAAATATATTTTACAGAACAAGGAAACAAAACCACGAAAGAAAGAAAGAAAGAATAAATGATAAATAATAAACGAACTTGAAGTTTTGGTTGAACCATCTCTTTAACCTAATCAATTAGAGAGTTTCTCGAGCAGAATATCGATCTTATATCAAAACGAATTCCAGTTCCTCTCATTTGACAAATTGCTCGTGATGTGGGGCCTGAAATCAGTCAGCACTGATGCAAAAGCACGGGGAGATGAAAGAAGAGCAGGGCCACTGGGGTCACGTGGTATTCAGCTCTCAACGAGTACAGTTACACCACAGTAAAATACTGTACGGAAACAACCATGGGTCTGTCGGACATTTGAGAACATTTCTGATATCAGTTCTCCTTTTCAATAAACAAAAAGACACATTCTGATGTTACAAAACGACAAGTAATCCACGCAAGTGAGGTAAAAAAAAAAAAAAAAAAGAATAATATACTCAAGGGTGAGGCATTGGTTTCGTCGATGACGTAGCTCCCCCTAGAGGAGGAGATGTGAATTATGGAAATAAATCCATCCATCCATCCCTCCTCCTTCTCTTTCTATGCCACAGAAAAGCTTGAAGCAGCCTTGTCAGTGCATTATCACAATCTCGCTAAGCAGCCTTGCGGTTTTATTACAAAAAAAATGGAAGACAGACATTCATTTCGGAACAAAAGCTGAATTCGAAACCAGGAGCTGAGACTTTCCCCTGATCACCGCCGCGTCAAGCTGACGGATAGACTCGAGTTCATTCACTCCATTGAGGACTGACTGTATCAACCGAACAGGCCTTTAGGAGCTGAATAATATAACACGGTAGGGACTCGGTAACAATTCCCTGCCCTCGTTTGGTGATCAATAATCTGACGCCCTCTTACTTCATCTTCCCCAAATCCTGCAATCCCGAATGAGCACGGAGGTGTGTGTGGGAATCGGAAATGCTATAAGTAAATCTGCATGCTGCTATATTTGTTTATAGGTCGAGTCAAGAAAAAATGCAATGTCCCAAATCTTCTAAAAAAAAAAAAATAAAAAAAAAATCATTTTCACAAATGACTTTGTTTGTAGGCTATAAATAAATATGTGCATTGATGCATGATCAAATGCATCAATAAATTAGCAAAACACATCAATATATAAATGCATTACAAAACAATGAATCAAATAAATGCATAAATAAACAAATTAATTAATTAATGCATAAATAAGTAATTAGGTGCGTACATATATGTATGAATAAATAAATTAATAAATGCACAAATAAATAAATGCATGAATAAATAATTTCGTAAAAATGCATAAATAAACAAATCCATACAAAATAAGTGCAATAAATGTATAACTAAATAAATTCGTAAATAAAATAAAAAAATAAAAAAAATGCATGCACAAATAAATAAATGCTAAAGTAAATGTACAAATAAACAAATTCGTACATAAACAAATGACAAAATGCTAAAAACATTAATACATGCATAAATGCATTTATTATTGCACTTATTTATGCATTTATTTATTAATTTATGCATTTAGTAATGCAATTATGTATGCATTTATTTACTCATTTATGCATGTATTAATGCAATTATTTATGCATTTATTGACTTATTTATGGATTTATTTACTCATTTATGCATGTATTAATGCAATTAATTATGCATTTATTTACTTATTTATGCATTTATTTACTCATTTATGCATTTATTAACTCATTTATGCATGTATTAATGCACTTATTTATGCATTTATTTACTAATTTGTGCACTTATTAATCCATTTATTAATGTATTTATTTACTTATTTATGCATTTATTAATGCACTTATTTATGGATTTATTTACTAATTTATGCACTTATTAATGCATTTATTTACTTATTTATGCATTTATTAATGCATTATTTATGCATTTATTTACTAATTTATGCATATATTAATGCATTTATTTACTTATTTAGGCATTTATTAATGCACTTATGTATTTCTTTACTAATTTATGCATTAATTAATGCACTTATTTATGCATTTATTTACTTATTTATGCATTTATTAATGCACTTATTCATGCATTTATTTACTAATTTATGCCTTTATTAATGCAATTATTTATGAATTTATTTACTTATTTGTGCATTTATTAATGCACTTATTTATGTGTTTATTTACTCATTTATGCATTTACCAATGCAATTAATTATGCATTGATTGACTTATTTATGCATTGATTGACTTATTTATCCACTTAATTATGCGTTTATTTACTCATTTATGCATTTATTAATGCACTTATTTATGCATTTATTAATGCACTTATTTATGCATTTATTGACTTATTTACGCATTTATTAATGCACTTATTTATGCATGTATGCACTCATTTATGCACCTCTAATGCACTTATTTTTGCATGAAAAAAATAAGATAAATAAATAAGAGCATACATAAATGCATACATACATTTATATATGCAATATACATTTATTTGAACCACTTTGAGGTGCCACCACGTGTGTAAAATATTAATCTCAATTCTCTTTATTGAAATGTATTATTCATCACCGGATATCATTGCACTTCTAGGATGCAGAAAGGTTGTGGATGTTGAAATGACCGGCCATCAACGCTGACACTAAACTCTGCAATAAAGTGCAACCTTGATTCACTGATGCCCAGGAAGTGTTACAGTTTTCTCAGGTCGAATCTGGCTCGTAAACATCAGTGACAAGCTTTATGCCGAAGGGACGCTCTCATGAGGTCAACGGCGTGTTTTTATTGCTTTGTAAAGTTTAATGTTTGCATTGTAAAGCTAGAAATGTGGAATAAAATTTGGAGCAGACAGAGTAATGCCCTTCTCAACCTTGTGAGTGGCATGGAAACCGACAGCCTAAGACACTGCTTTGTATTGTCTAGAATTGCTTGTCTGTGAATAAGTATCTGAGGTGAATTGGTCTCCGGGAAACATCCTCTGAAAGGCCCGTAATGTTATAGGGAGTGTGTAACCCTTACCCTCCGAATCTTTTTCTTTGATACTCGTATGTATTCCACATCATTTGTGTGTGAAATGTACTGAAATACGCAAAGGCAAGCGATGTGAAAATGTTTCGGACATTGTGTATGGAGAAAGTGGAGATTCAGTCTTCCTATACTGCCGGTTGAGACTGTGTTGTTGACAGCTATGTCAAGAGTGTAGACCTCTTCAGGTGTCAGTGGGACAAGTTAAGGACATCATTGTTCATCTGAAGCCTACATCTGATGATTGTAATGAGGCTCCTTTACGCCTTCTCAAGGAATTGGTGGATGTTGTTGGGCCAAGTATTGCCTCTATTATTAACAGCAGTCTTCATAATGGGATTGTCCCAGCGGGCCGCTTCTTAAAAAGCATAACTCAGACCCATTTCAATTAAAGAATTAACGCCCCATCTCATAACTTCCATCAAAGGTTTTAGAGAAGGTGGCGTATGCACAGATGATGTCCTTTTTAAGGAAACATGAGATCTTAAATACATTTCAGTCCGGTTTTAGGGCATGTTATTGCACAGAATATAGTGCACTCTTGAGAGTTGTATATAAAATAAAATTCATGACAGGGTTTATTGATGGATGGGTGGATGGAGGGATGGATGGATGGTTGGATGGATTTATGGAGGGCAATGTGGGTGGATGGATGGAGGGAGGGATGGAGGGCAATGTGGGTGGATGGATGGAGGGAGGGATGGAGGGCAATGTGGGTGGGTGGATGGATGGATGAAGGGATGGAGGTATGGAGGGAGGGATGGATGGTTGGATGGATTTATGGAGGGATGGATGGATGGATGGATGGAGGGGTAGTTGGGTGGATGGATGGATGGATGGATGGTTTGATGGATTTATGGATGGATGAATCGATGGAGGGAGGGATGGATGGTTGGTTGGATGGACAGATGGAGGGGTGGGTGAGTGGATGGATGGATGGATGGATGGATGGGTGGGTGGGTGGGTGGAGGGAGGGATGAATGGTTTGATGGATTTATGGAGGAAGGGAGGGAGGAATGGATGGATGGTTGGATGGATGGATAGATGATGTATGGATGGATGGATGGATGCATGGATGATGGAGGGAGGGATGGTTGGAAGGAAGGATGGATGGTTGGATGTATGGATGGATGTATGGATGGATAGATGATGGAGGGAGGGATGGTTGGATGGATGGAGGGGTGGATGGTTGGATGGATGGTTTGATGGATTTATGGCGAGATTGAGGAAAAGGAAGGAGGGATGGATGGAGGGAGGGGTGGTTTGATGGATGAATGGATGGATGGATGGATGGAGGGAGGGAGGGAGGGAGGGAGGGGGAGGGATGGATGTTTGATGGATGGTTTGATGGATTTATGGAGGGATGGAGGGAGGGATGGAGGGATGGTTGGATGGATAAATGGAGGGATGGATGGATGGAAATAATAGGGAAATAAACTTAATTAAATATGAATATATATCATAGTTGTGACAGAAACGTAACCGGAACAAATTATAACAAAACAACAAGTCAAAAAAAGCATCAAAGATGAGATACAGTTGTGAAAAAAAAATTATAATAATTTAAATAAAAGTGAAGTAAATAAAATAATAAATAAATGATTCAGATGAAGGGTGATTTAATATTAATATTTAACTTTTGAATTTTTTCATATGATATTAAAGTATTGAAATATGCTCGGAGGACAGGTGGTTGTAAGTTATAAATTAATGTGACAGTCTTTGATAAAACGACTGATCGTTCCCTTCGAAATGGAAATGCTGGCTGCGTTTCTTTCTGCGTTCTCCTCATTGCATTTAGAGTAGAGTCTGCACTGCAATACATTTAGCAATGCACGGCCTGGATTCAGCATGGGCTTCTGAAGAGCCGTGTCTTTGACTCGGATATAAAGCAGGTCATTGGGCAGGCAGCAACACGGATAGTTCTGCAGAAGGGTTTCGCTTCAAATGCTGGGGGTGGGAAATGTCACGATGGTGAACTGATATGACTCTCAGAGCTGCCATCCGGGCTTTGGGAGCAGTGGACCAAGAGGAGACACTGAGGACCCCAGCCCCCCCATCTTCCTATTAACTATTTAACACCTTAGATTAAGAAAACAGTAAATTATTGAAAGCACAGAGCACTGTGGAATAAGAAGGGCACAGCAGAAAGCCACACTGTACTGTAAAAGAGCAGAATATGTCGCAGCATGTTAAACGCCGTGAGAAAGGAACCAGTGCTGCGTTACAATGTAATATGCATTAAATACAACCAGCTATCAAAAAGACGAGAAATCGCTTATGATGAATGACAAAAAGTGATTCTTAATATGAAACCTCACGGCATGGACGTTCGAGCAGTGGTTCTCAAAAGGTTTCGCTTTGAAAGCCAGTTTTTAGACTGGACGCCATGTGGCGACCCAACGAAACAAAGTCTAATTGCTCTGAAATGAAGCATTTATTGAAGAAATAACATAAAGTAAAGAACAGAATAGATCAGTGGACCAGTGATGTAGAGGACTCTCAAAAAAAAAAAATCTATCTGTGACTTCTTTCTCATCATGCTCAAAGCAGATGAAAAAAGAGAACGTACAAAAGTTGTTGATTCATGTGAAATATTATTCTGTGGCCTGAAATGTGTTTTGCAGCAAATATGAAGCTGATTTTGCACATCAATGATTTTGCATTATGGGGCAGACAGAAATCATACCTGAGCTGTCTATATTCGTGAAAGGAGAATATATGGACAGAATTGTACAGATGTGTTTGTAAAGTGGGAAGAGTGAGCAATTCATCTTCCCACAAAAGAGACATATCTTTTTATTGTCCCTTTGCAGGATTGGTTAGTATATGAACCGTTATGCTAAATAATAAAAATAATTCTTATTTTAGACAAGGCATGTTCAAATATTTTTTTATTACCATGTTTGATAAATCAACTCACAATGTTGAAAACGTTCCAGAATCAAAATACTGACCGACAAGCAATGTGCTTCTCAGGATCTTTATAAAAAAAAAAAAAGAAAAAAAACAGAATATAAGAAATAACACAAAGCAAAGCAAAGAAACAAACAAACAAACAAACAAAAGCTGAAGTAAAGCAAATATAAATGAAAAGCATAACAAAGCAAGAGTAAAGTGCAACAGAAAACAAAATGAAAAAAGTAAAGGAAAAGCAAATCAAAACAAATTGAAATAACAAAACAACACAAAACAAAGCAACAAAAGCAAAAGTGAAACAAAAAACAAAACAAAGCAAAAACAAACAAAATCGCAAAACGACACAACACAAAAACCAAAGCAGAAATAAAACAAAACGCAAAGCAAAAAACAAAACAGAACACAAAAAATAGCAAAACAACACAAAACAAAAAGCAAAAACAACAAAAAGCAAAAACAAAACAACAAAATGCAAAGCAAATCAAAAAGCAAAACAGAACAAAAATAGCAAAACAACACAAAACAAAAAGCAAAAACAAAACACAACACAACACAACAAAAAAGCAAAAGTGAAACAAAAACAAAACACAACAAAAAAGCAAAAGTAAAACAAAAAACAAAACAAAGCAAAAACTAACAAAATCACAAAACGACACAACACAAAAACCAAAGCAAAAACAAAACGCAAAGCAAATCAAAAAACAACAACACAAAAAACAAAACACAACAAAACAACACAAAAAACAAAGCAAAACAAACACAAAAACGCAAAGCAAATCAAAAAACACAACAAAACAACACAAAAAAACAAAACAAATCAAAAAACACACAAATGCAAAGCCAATCAAAAAACACTATACGACACAAAAATCAAAACAAAGCAACAAAAAAGTAAATTAAAAAAATTGCAAAGTAAAATAAAATAAAGGAAAATCAATAAGTAAAATATTGTGTAACTTGCATTTTAGACAGATAACACTCTAATCTATGGCTTTCACCTGTCATGGCGCTGGATGAGGTCTATAGCATGTCTCCGGATAACAAACACGCATTAGTGCTTCCTGAATGCATCAATGTTTTTGTTTTTAATGATTGAGTGACACTAATAAACTTTACAAGCTGTCATTCATGTCATGTCATAAATCACGTGTCTCTATACCTGCGTAACAATGTAATCTGCAGATTAAACAGTGACTAACAAAATCCCTTCGCAAACATGGACACACAGACAAGCGGAGAGAGTGCTGAATATCAGCAATCCACTTTAAAGACAGGAACTAACCATTGTATAATTGATAACACAGTGAGTGAAATACTTAGGACTGCTAATGTGAGAAAAGATTCATCCTCAGAGTGCAATTAATACAACGTTTGTTATCAGCTTGTAATTGCATCTGGATATATGGAGTGCTTCACTGAAAGAGGAGCTTTAGGGGAGCATTTCTTGAGCCACCTGCGCATTGCCAAATTCATTGTCGGAGAACATCTGTGTGTTGAAAACAGAAATGAAAATAACGTGGGAGATTATCTTTCCATTCAAACTCCTACTCTGCTAAAGAGAGTTCATAATTACGCTGTCAGGGCACATGTGCTGTTTATAATTTAAACAGAAAAAGCTTATGGATATATCCTGTGCTCCATGTTTCTGGCCTCACTGGGTTTAAATATGAGAAATAAGGACTTTTAAATAAAGACTTATCACAAATGAAAAGCAGCCGTACATCATAAGCACGCACACGAGCATACAAACACGCACATATGAATAGATCAAACCTGGCAACGCACAGCAACATTAATACTGCTAATTAGACTCTGCTTTCAAGAGGCTGAGAGAACTGCGGGTTTAATTATGAACTCGGAGCGTATACGTGTGTGGTTTTGTGAGAGTTGAACTATTCGTCTCAAATGAAGTGGAATATTCTCCCCAAGTGCAATGCATCTACCTATCTGCCTTTGTAGGTCTTCACAGCAGGGCGTTCTTCCATTACACTAATGAGCGAGGAAATGGATCGCTTCTAAACAGACCTCGCTGCCCCAGGTGAAAGAGAGCTTCCTGTATGAGAGAGACGATCACCGGGCCCTGTGGCGCCGCATCATGCATTGTTTCCTAAAAAGGAACATTGAGACTACTGATTTTGCATTGAAGAATCTCTGTAAGACATGGATTGAAAATATTGACCCGACGAAAAGAACATTCCCTCCATCATCTAGTGCATTAAGGTTGTTCGCTCATTCGGAACCCAAGAAAATATATTTGTTTATTCTCGTTCTCGTGTTTTTGTTAGTGGTTTTGCCATGACAGGCAGATTTAACATCATGCATAAATGTTAGGGTTTGGAATTTGAACAACAAGAACGTAACTCTTGAACAGTTTGTGCTTTGGAAATGAATAATGCCTTAAATCATATGTTTGTTGAAGAAAATATTGCCAAACCATGTAAGAAAACATGCTTGCAACCAAATGGTAACCAACCACAACCCTCAATTGTTTAGCAATGTCCTGACAGTCATCTACAAGCCCCTAGCAACAGAATACCAAACCCTAGCAACCAATACCATACCAATAGACTGGCAACCCACAACCCCATAGCTACCTCATATACACCCTGGCAATCACCCGTAATCACATAACAACGCTGTTACAACCACACAGATAACATATATAAATGCTTTGACATGGCAACCACAAATAAACACAATGGCAACGAGTCACAACCCCCAACCAATGTCCTGGTAACCACCCACAGCCCACTATTAACCACAAAAAAAACCACAACAACCTGGCAGCCATTCGCAACCCCATTGCAATGACATAGCAACTCCCTAGCAACCACCCACACTCATAAGACAGAGCCGCATAGAAACCACATAGAAACACCCTGGCAAGCACTTCAGGTCTCTAACAGCCATATAAAATGTCCTGGCAACCACCCACAATCCCATAGCAACTCCCTGGTAAATACCATCACTCCCATAGCAATCACAGAAACAACGTGTCTACCACATACTACCCCATAGCAAGTGCACTATCATACAATCAAATATCAGATGGAAATAGTCTGACTATCGCATATAAACACTCTGGAGTGGCAACCACTCACAATCCCATAGCAACCCTAAAGCAACTCCCTGGCAACCACCCACACTCATATATCAACCAGATAGGTTAAGACAGAGCCACATAGAAACCAAATATAAACACCCTGGCAACCACTCACAGGCCTCCAACAGCCATATAAAAATGTCCTGGTAACCACCCAAAATCCCATAGCAACTCCCTGGCAAACACCCACACTCCCATAGCAACTCCCTGGCAAACACCCACACTCCCATAGCAATCGCATGAACACCATGTCAACCACCTACAACCCTATAGCTACTACAAAACACTACAATCAATCGCATATATTAATCAGATAGAAATAGTCTGACAATCGTATATAAACGCCCTGGCAACCACTCACAAACCCATAGCAACTCCCTGGCAAACACCCACACTCACATAGCAATTGCATAAACACCCTGTCTACCACATACTATCCCATAGCAAGTAATTACACTATACTACAATCCCATATACTGTATCAATCAGATAGAAATAGTCTGGCAGTCGCATATAAACACCCTGGCAACCACCCACACTCCCATAGCAACACCATAGCAACTCCCTAGCAACCACCCACACTCCCATAGCAATCGCATGAACACCCTGTCAACCACCTAAAACCCTATAGCTACTACAATACTGTACACTACAATCGATCGCATATATAAATTAAATAGAAATAGTCTGACAATCGCATATAAACACCCTGGCAACCACTAACAAACCCATAGCAACCCCATAGCAACTCCCTGGAAAACACCCACACTCCCATACCAATTGCATAAACACCTTGTCTACCACATACTATCCCATAGCAAGTAATTACACTAGACTACAATCCCATATACTGTATCAATCAGATACAGTATTTGGGATTAAACACCATGGCAACCATCCACAACCCCATAGCAACTCCCTGGCAAACACCCACACTTCCATAACAATCGCATATAAACACCCTCTCAACCACACACTACCCCATATCAACTATACTACACTACAATCCCGTCTCAAGATAGAAATTGTCTGGCAATCACATATAAACACCCTGGCAACCACCCACAACCACATAGCAACTTCCTGGCAACCACCCACCCTCCTGTATCAATCAGATAGACGCATATTAAGCCTGGCAACCACCCACAACCGCAAAGCAATCTTCTGGCAAGCATCCACAACATCCAAGCATCATGACAGGGAGGTTTGCAGCTGAAAATGTCTTTGACATTTTTTAAATCAAGTTATTATTTACAATATCTGACCTCATCTTCTATGGTGTTTGATGTTATGCAAGAATATCAGTGTGTTATATCTCTCATCTCTCCATAAACAGATCTAGCCTGGTTCAACTCTGGAACCGCTCCATTGAAAAACGTTTCCTTCCTTGTAGGCGGGTTCACTATTAAAGTTCAAATTGGATCTGCCCAAAGTGACGTATGTCACGCGCCGAAATGGCTGGAAACAACAAGTCCGAATGATCAGAGGATTATGTTTACAATAGGATTTCAGTCAACGAGCGCCGCAGGTTTTGTTAATCTAGGAACAATTATTAATTTGAAATGTATATTTGACACGAAGGACAGTGATATATTCATTCAACGGTGGAAGCTGTGTCTAATCATTACAAATACGCCGCTGTGGTCGTTTTCTGATCTGCCGCAAATGCTGTAGCAGCTACAGTGAATGATCAGTCTGTCTCTATCTGCGGATGTGTAATAAACAACAATTTTTCATATTGCGTCTTATTGTTTCTTAATTACCTTAACCCTTGTGCTGCATTAGATTTTTAACACCGTTGAGTGCATTAAGGACCAAAAATGGCCACATATTAAACATTGCCTAAAATATTATATATTATTATTATTTTCCACTTTTACCAAGTTAAATCTTTTAACCAGCATCAGTCCTCATCATAACTACCAAAAATCTATTCAATTTCAGGATTTTAACCCTTTAATTACCAGTTTTGTTTGCGAAACCATCGATTTGTATAAGAGGAAAAAACACAAAAATTCAATTATTTTCAATAAACTAAATGCAAAGAGAAAACTTTAGATTTGGATGATCACAGTCCCACTTTGCAAAAAATCCCACTTAGCGCGTTAGAGACCAAAAATGGCCACCTATTAAACATTGCCTATTGCCTAAAATAAGGTGCATTTCCACCCATAGGGAATACATATGTAGTGACGTCATCTGGTGGAATACACTATATAATGCAAATATAATGCTTTTGCTTCAAAATGAAAGGATGTTTGTGCAAAAATCATGTTTCATGTATTACTGACAGCCTCAGATTTAATGGGTTTCAATGGGCCATTGTTGGTCTTTATGGTGCTGAGTGTTACTATTTGATCTACACAGTGTGTGTTATACATATTTTGCAAAATGGGATCACATTTTTTACATGTATCCAAAAAGTCACAATTTTGCCAAATTTCATACCATTTGCATTAAAACAGCCAAAATGGTCAAAGAAATTAAACTGCAAAAGACCAAAAATGTCCCTAATGCAGCATAAGGGTTAATTATGGTCTTCAAAGTATGTGTTTGTACATTTTTATGTGGCATTTATTTTTTTTTAGTAAAACAAATCAACCATTGCCATCTAAAACTGAAAATCAAATATCTTCAAAGTATGGTTTTTCACATTTTTATTTATGACAATTTTTTTTTTTTAAATCACAACCAATTTGTATGATTTACAACATGTAAAACTGACACACCAACCTCCTGCACGAGTGCACAAAGGGGCTCAAAATGTTCTATTCATCACAAGAATCAGTAAATTTACAGTTGGGAATATGAGCGACTGACATGACTCCTGAGCGGATCTTCAACAATGGTTTAGCAGCCAGGACTCGGGGCTTCCGAACACCGCGAACACCAGGCTAAACCGTCCGTCCAAAATGTCACGGTCATCGTGCACGAGCTGCCCAGCACAAACTTCCAAACTTTCTGCCTCTTCACTTGGTCCTCAGTTGTGCAACAAGAGGTTAGACGACAACAATCCGGCTTTAAATTCTGTATATTCTGCAGTTTCTTTTCCAACAACGGACCGAATAGCTTTTCTCACGTCTTTCTCCGCTGCCATTACTGAATTGAAACTGACGCGCTTACATCAACGTCATCGTTCTCAGCCACTCCCTCTATTCGCTGATTGGTCCTACAAAAAATTGATTTCTGGAAACCTAAGGATATGGAGCGATCCCAGACGTAGTACAGAAGTAAAATGAAATTGAGCGGACGTGCGTAGGAGGGCGCAACCAGGCTAAAACAGACCAACTGTTCAGGAAATCAAATCTAAATTATGGCTATTGTCCACTGATCAGATGGCAACTGTAGCACTTTCAGTTGACGTATTTGGACTGTCTACTGCGTTCAAAGAGAGGTATGCATACAGTAGTTTCAAAGGACATCATTTATTGATCTCGTTGTGTCTGGCAGAGTTTCGAATAACACGAGTACGTCTCTCCAGAGAAGACACTTGGCCGTGAGTTAATGTTTTCCAGAAGCACAGCACATTTGGAAAAGAACATGGAACAAATGGCCACAGTGAACAATGAAAAGCACAACGCCAATAACAACAAATTAGATTTCAATGTCCACAACTTTACATGATTTTGTGTCAAAAGAGATCAGATCTTGGAATTTAACGCTTAATAATGAGATTCAAGAATATAATAACCATCGTATTCATAATGCTCATCTCATTTAATAACCCATCAACTCATCTTATCCTTTTAACAGCCCATAAGGAGGCAGGAACAATAGTGAAGGAATGACAAAAGATCACGTTGAACGATGGTGTTCGCTAAAAATAAATGCATCTACTTCCAACTTTCAGTATGTGAGAGTCAGTAAAGCTCCCTACACCCCTACAGGCACAATAAGGGAGTGGGTGGACATTACCGATAAAAAGCAATTAATACCCGTAGTCCATAATTAGAAGATATGACAAAGTAACAGAACTTTTAGAGCAGCCCAAACAAAAGACTACAGTGTAGGAGGGCTGAATCTCTTTTAGCATCCCCACCAAGTGGAATGGTCTCCTGTAGAATAGAATAGAACTACAGAGAAAGAAAAGGTGTCTTTCATCAAAGAGCTGAATGTGGTAATAAATTTGACGGCAATAAATTAGCCAGAGGTGCGGTGTTTGATATATGGGCTTTCTGAAACACCTACCCAAGAATAAATGTCAAGAGAATTTTTATGATCCTGTTTTTCATCATGTATTTCACCGCCTTATGCTAAAAATCTATTTTCCTATAGAGGTATCTTCCTGTGTTGTCGCCACAAATTTACCACAAAACATTAGCGTTCTTCATTTCTTCAAAACAAAATTAGAATCAGTAGCTAAAAGTAGTTGCATTGTTAGCATATTGCTAATACTGTTATAACTACTGTTTTTCAGTATGTTTATACACAGTTTAAGGTTATGCTAAAGGCGTTTTGTTTTTTTAATATCAAAACATTTTAAATCTACTTTGGCAAATGAAAAAACCCTTTCACACCAAAAGTGAGATGAATAGGTATGTACATGTATTCCTGTACAGTAGAGGGCGCTGCTCAAACAAACCTTTCAGCTGTTTTGCCATTCTGGATCACAGAAGAAGAGGACGCAGTAGAAGTAAGTTTGTTTATGTGATTTTTTGTATTGTTGGTATAGTTAAATTGGATCATCGAAGGTCAGCAGCAAAGACATTCATTAACAAATTGAGTTTAAATAAATAAAGGTGGCTATATTTGTGTAATTTAACACTTAATTATTGGAGGTTTGTGTATTAATCTGAGATTGCATTTTACTTTTTTTATTCATGAACACTGAAGTGACATGAGTAAATGAATGTTCACATTTAGTCTAGATTTAATCACCATGGCTGCGTCCGAAATCGAATACTTCCCTACTATATAGTATGCGAAAAACAGTACGCGAGCAGAGTAGTATGTCCCAAATCATAGAATTCGAAAAATAGTAGGCGAAAAGTACCCGGATGACCTACTACTTCCGGCGAGATTCTGAAGTGCGATGCCACGGGAGAGGAGTTGTTGTCGTTATATTTGAAAATGGCGGAAACCGGAGACCGAATACTGTAACGTTAGGAGACAAACACAGACACACATGCTTGTCTCTATTGATTCATTTATGTTTATTTATCGATGGTAATATCACAAGCAAATAAATGGCTTTTTCCTTGCCAAAAATCAACATCTGTCATTGTTCATTAGGGGTTGTATGAGGTAAAATTTATTCGGTAAATAAATGTTATTTGAGAAATTCCGCAAAAGAATTTCTCCTCTTGATTGAAGAACTTCTCCTCTTGATTGTCGGCTCGGACGACGTAAAAACGCAGATGAAAACAGAAAGCAGAGCTAAAAACAGCTCGAAGTTGGTGCAGTCACTGGAATGGGCTCTTTAAATTTTCGCACTGTTCTGACAGCGTATGTCACGCGACAACAACATGGCGGATGTAGTACGTCCGGACTCATTCATACTGCCCATATTCATACTATATAGAACGGTCACAAAGTACGTTCTTATTTAAATGTAGTACCTACTCGCATAGTATGCGATTTCGGACACAGCCCATCACGGCCCACACAACGCCTTTGCACTACTCCTAATTTCTCTCAACATGACGACAGAAAATGTGTCAGTCGAAAACTTTAAAAAACAAAGAGACTCGTGTTACTCATTTGAAAAAGTAGCTAATGTGATTTGTTGTAAATTTAAAATTAGTGCATTGCTAACTGTCACATCTAATTACGTACTGTAACTTGCGTTACTTGTATGTGCTACCCCAACAGTAGTAGTAGTAATAGTGTTGCTTACGTTAGCATCTTATTTAATAATACTAAGAAGACAACATGACATCATGACTTTTGCGTAAACATACACGCCACTTTCGAGTCAAATGGCGTGTTATCTCTACGCATTTTGAGCTATCCGCGTGTATCCACGTGTATGCGTGTATGTCTATGCCGTTTACGTCCGAGTGATTCCGCGTGTCTGTACACGCCGTCAAATGTCCGCGCGAAACGAAGCAAAATGTACATCTACATCTGGGGAGCGATCTTTTATTTTCCTAGGATGGTAGGGGAAGACTCATAAATGCCATTAACCCCAGTGACGGTTAGGTTTAGGGATGGGGTTGAGGTAAGTCATCAGTGTTGGGAGTAACGCATTACAAAATAATACATTACAGTAACATATTACTTTTTGCTGTAACGCAGTAGTGTAAGGCATTACTAATCAATTTTCAGTAATATTTTACTCGTTACATGTTCAGTGAGGCTTGTATTCAGTATTACAGTGTATTGTCTGCTTTTACTTCTTAAAGGCAACAGATGTGAAAGTTTTAAAGCAGTCTTTTAGTGCCAGTTCAGAGCGGTCGCGTCTGTAACATTGTTTTTTCCTCATAAATGCGAACACGAAAACTAAAATAAAATGAATATTTTAAGTTCTATGGAGACTGGAGAGCCAACCCTTCCTCATCCGATTTGCGCAGTGCAATTAACAAAATTACAAAAAATATATTTTACCTCCTATTTTTTGTCACGCATGAATGTGTGTCTTTTCCCTAATATTAAAAATAAAACATAGACTGATATTTGTCTAATGTCTGGAGTCCTTTAAGGAAGTAGCCTATATATATGTTTCAATACATGTATTTTCTGAGAATTTTTCTGAGAATTTATCTGCAAATGTCATGTCCATAATGTTGGACTTCCCCAATTTTCAATAATTTATCCTTAACTAGTTTTGTGGTTAACTTCAAATGTTAACTTCAAATAATACTAATAGCCTAATTTAAAGATAAGGCAGCATTGGATCTGGACGGTAAGGAGAATAATGCTGGGAGTTGGAAGAGGTGTGTCGCGATTCTGTAGGTTCGTGGATCTGAGTCGTGTGGCGAATGGCGATTTCGGTTTCATATTGCATATCGTTACAGCCCAAAAGTTAAGTTCTACTTAGTTATTTTGGTGAAAGTAACTCAAAAGTATTACATGAGTAATGTAACGCATTACAATTCTGAGACAGTAATATTGTAAGGTAATGAATTACTTTTAAATAACAGTAACAAGTAATACCTAATGTATTACAGTTTGGAAGTAACTTGCACAACACTGTAAGTCATATATTTATACAGTAATAACGTTAAGTCAACGGCGTTCATAAACACGCTGAAAAGTCTTGATAGCACGCCAAAAATGGAAATACGAATTGCCGTGTCATACACACGCTACTTCATGAGATCAGTCTGAAGAAGACGACGTATCATAATGAAAAGCAGAAGGGTAGCCATTACTTCACAGCTCGCGCCTCTTAAAAATTGTCCTTGTGCTGATCGGTGGACCTGGCACAAGCTCACATTACCCATCAGTCCTGAGAGACCAAGGCTTCTGCCTGAGCAATTCAACCCGCCACAAGTTGTGGATAAATCTCAGTTGGAGGTTAAAAAAGAGCTTCCTTATCCATAATACTGGCCCACAAGATTCCATCCATCCTGTAAATGGCTTTGTTTGGGACCAAGATGAGATTCACGTCTCATTCAAGCCGGTGTTGTGCCTGACCTGTGGCCTGTTGGGTTCTGCAGTTTGTTTGGCTGCTGGCCAATCCCCATCCCCTTCCAGGACCTCATTGAAACCGTGAGATAATACATCACACTCATTCCCCAGTGCTGATTCAGGCACTCCGTCTTGAAAGATATGACTGCGTATTAAATTTGGATGACCTCTTTGGCTTGGTCCGTTTTATTTATTTATTTTAGCTTCTTTGGTCCTAATATCAGCAGAAAGTAGTTTCCAAAAGATCCACAAGAACCTGTCCGGCAGCTGATGTTGCCCTTTTTTTTTTTTAAATGGCGGTACGCCAGCGTATACATTAATGCATGTACAAATCAGATAGACCCTGTACTTGTCAGAAACAATCTCTGTCTACAGCTGATGGGCCTCATACTTCCAAACGAGGCAACGTAAGGACACTGTCTTCAACATTTCTGAACACCAAGTGAAGAGGCTGAACCAAGAAACTAGAAGCGAAAATAAAAGAAGAAGCAAACGCCAGAGCCTTCTGATGACTTGAGTTACAGTGTGGGCCGGTGATGTAGTGTACCATAAAACTGGTCATACAACTGTGGGTATGTTATAATTTCAAGAAACTCAGAAGGAGGAAAGGATGAGCAGTTTTCTTGTGGGAGGTTTGTTGGAAAAGCAGGGCCCATTAATGTCTCATGGTAGTAATTATAGTAACTCTGTTTATGGTGCGTCCAGATGGCGGCTCCTGTAATGTTTCTGAAGTTTAACTTTTCATTTAAATCTGTTGCTGCTTGGAAGTGCCAGATCTGGAAGCACATTATCTTTTTAGCTAGCATTTCTATTGTTTCTATTCAACGGGCCCAGGTTGCGATTCTATTCGAATGGTGCAGACACCATCATTTTCGAATTTTCACACAGGTGTGAAGCGCTCTCCCTCGTTTACCTGGTCCTTTTAGAAAGTGCAGGTGCTACACAAAAGCCTGACCGCATGTAATAATTGTATATTTTCTGCTTGGGATAACGCCCCTTATTCACAAGAATGTGTTTAATCCAGTGAAAAGCCAGACAGTCGGCGAGTTGTTTCACTAAATGGAGGCTGTAGACTGAGGAATAACAGGTGTACAAAATATCTTTGGCTCTTTGAAATACAGTCGAGCGAGAAGAGGGAACAAACGCTAGAACATTCCTCAATAAACAATGGACGTATGCCAGACACACAAGGACTGGTTTTCATCTGGTATCAATGTCCCTCTGGGATGATGCCATCTTAGTGCCAGAAACAGGTGTAAACAGGTTCCAAAAGACCTTGGAGAAGAAAAAGACCTAATTTCGAAATGGTTCATCCCAGGAATGCAAACATACAGGAACTGTTTAATGAAGTATCCTAAGCTTTCCATTTTAAGATTTCTCCAAGCACCACTTTGGGGACAGTTAGAACACACAATGCCGGCTAGCTAACGTTTATTTTATCTGACTAGTCTCCTGCGCTACCACTTCCCAAATGTTCTAACCTCACTTCAGGGGATTTTGCCAAGGAGCGTTCAATTATACCAAAGCTTCAAATATTAGGAGAAAAAAAAAGGTCCCAGTATTCCCAAGTGCAGAAAGCACATATGCCGTAGAAGCCCTCTCTTTCTACCTGTAGTGCTCTAATGGCTTGTGACAGCTGGCACTTCACAGTTCAATATGATGATGTTTGGGACTAAACATCATCCCTGAGATGCTGCAATGTGCTTGTTGCTGGACAAAATATTCATAGCATGTCATTGTCAACTCCATTTGCCATTCCATCAAGAACTATGGGAAGGTAGTCAACAGTCTCCTCGGAAAAAGATGATTGTAAAATTAAGATTCAAGAACTACATCTGGTAAATGACTACTGGAGCTAATGTACATTTGCAGGGCCTGAAGTAAATAGCAATGCTTGGAAGGTAACAAAAAAATGGGGCCTAGACCCGAACCTTGTGGAACAAAATGACTATTTAGATCCGATTTAACATTATTTATTTGTACAAATTGAGATCGATCGTCAAGATAACATCTTAACCAAGAGAAGGGGTAACACTTTACAATAAGGTTAATTAGTTAACATTAGTTAACTACATTAGTTAACATGTACAATATGTGAACAATACTTCTTCAGCCTTTATTAATCTTAGTTAATATTAAAGGAGAACTCCGGCGAACAAAGAACCTTTGGTTGAATAAAACATCGGTACATAGTCAACCGTTCTCTGAGATTTGTTTTCATGATAATCGAATGTAAAGAGTTTTATCTCTAAAAACTGTTTAGCGTATAATGCTAGTACTGGGGGCATTGACTAAGTAAAAATAAATCGCTAGTTTATACCACTAACAAGGCTCAAAATAGCCCCACACTAACACAGTAACATAATGAGGGTCCCTACATGCAAAACGAAGCATTGAGAACTTTGTAAGTGTACAGACCGTTTAATAAGAAGATTCTTTATGAAGACAGTTCACTTCGCGTATACAGACAGGAGCCATCTTAGAAAATAGTCTCGATAAGTCAAACCACGAACGTCGTGCTGAGTGATCTGAACTCTATGAAGTTCAACGAACTTCTGAACAGTTTGAACGGCGTTCGGGGATCGACTTATCGAGACTATTTTTTAAGATGGCTCCTGCCTGTATACGCGAAGTGAACTGTCTTCATAAAGTATCTTCTTATTAAACGGTCTGTACACTTACAAAGTTCTCAATGCTTCGTTTTGCATGTATGGAGCCTCATTATGTTACTGTGTGAGTGTGGGGCTATTTTGAGCCTTGTTAGTGGTATAGTGGTTAGTGGTCTTTTTACTTACTCAATGCCCCCATTACTAGCATTATACGCTAAACAGTTTTAAAACTCTTTACATTCGATTATCATGAAAACAAAACTCAGAGAACGGTTGACTATGTACCGATGTTTTATTAGACCAAAGGTTCACTGTTCGCCGGAGTTCTCCTTTAATTCCAACATTTACTAATACGTTATTAAAATCAAAGGTTGTATTAGTTAACAATGGCTTTCCCTTTAAGAATGCCACTAAGAATGGCACTTTGTACGCAGCTCACATTTAGCTAACAGTTAGCGACCTGAAAACTTTTAAAACTCAAAATTAAAGTTTTTCCATTATTGTAAAATTTTAATTTGATATATGTCTTATACTAAGACCACTACTGTACTACTGCTTTTGTAGCCTCAAACAAACACAACTTCTGATTTCTAATGAGAATCTGTTCAACGTTCTGACTTAACACAAACTATCTCGGAACTCTTTCCCCGCCAAACACGGAATTTTCCGTGTTTAATGAAAAAACGCATCTGCGCCAAACACGGAATTTTCCGGGTATCCGTGTTTTAGGTGGTATACGGTAAGGAAGACCCGCGCGCATGTCCTGAATGATTGCGCAACTCTTTGATCAGAGAAACAGATCGCAATCGTCTCAAACAGTGGAGTAGTGAGAATGTATCAGACAGACAATGCAGAGGTATATGGCTGAAGTACTGGAGGTTAATGGACTCGGAGTCCGATCACTCTTTATTTGATAATTCTGAATCTGACCGGGACGAAGTAGTCAGTGAGAGAGATGCACATGTTCATGCTAGCCATGGACGTGCCGCAGATAGATCGTATAATATTATGACACTATAATATGTATGTGTGTGTGCAGGCATTTATGTGTGGCTGTCTAAATATGAAGGTGTAATTGTCAAATTATTTCTCTCTTTGTGCACATTTACCACATTGTAATATGTATTTGTGTGTGTGTGTGTGTGTGTGTGTGTGTGTGTGTGTGTGTGTGTGTGTGTGTGTGTGTGTAGGCTTGTTTATTGTAATTCCAATCATTATTCACAGGTAGAACACAGAGAGGCAGAGGCAGAAGTTTTATTGCAAAAGTTACATTTCCCTTACATCCTGGGAAATTTGATATATTTTACATTTATTTTATGTTTTTAATTTATTTTGGAAAGTTTTATATATGAAGGAAACAACATCTGAATGTATTCTGCTTTTAAATGCACTTGTTTGATAAAAATACCTTTTTCTCAGTTTTTTGTCCAAAATGTTGTGTTTTTGACAAAACCTACCTCTGTTCAAGAGGCAATAAAAAAAGAACAGATGAAGATAAAATAAAAACGTTTTTTTTGCCTAAAAGCAGAGGCTCATATCTTTATTTTTATATATATCATCTTCATATATTCATGGAAGAAAATATTCAGCGGGGGCATTCAAATTTAGCGAAAATCGTCAAAAACCCTGGCGGTGGCTGGCAACTTTTTTTTAAAACGCTGGCGGGGAAAGAGTTAAACATTTGAAGTAGCACGTTAAAAATGTAACATAGTCCCCAAAAATCCCTAATAAATGCATTCTGGCAGCAAAGATACAGTAGAATGTGTTTAAAATGGTATATCTGGCCTTCTGTCTGGATCCCGTACTGAATGTTTGTAACACAAAGCAGGCCTGGGCAAGCCAGGCATATCATCATTCTCATCTAAACTATAATGAGGAATTCAGATCTCAGATCAGTGTTACCAACCCTGAAAAGCTCACACACACACAAAATGCAGAATGCAGACTCTGCAAAGTTCATCCTGAGTAAGATTTCTGCTAGTTCAAGAATTCCTTCATTAAAAATGCATTATTTAACTTCAAACTGGACACTAATTCAAAATTGTCTGAAGGAAGAATGTAGTTCATACTGTAGATGAATGTGTGTGTTCCTGTTTGAACACTCAAAGGCCCTTGACTCTGTAATTAATCCAGCACTGGATTGCTTAAACACATCAAAGCACACCTTGTGAAGCCATATATCAGTAATGTGACTTCAAAGGGAAGGTATACAACAGTTACGTACATCATTCTATGATTAATAAAAAAAAGTTTTGTGTTTCCATTCATCTTTAAAGTTATAGAAGATGAAAGGCTGACTTTAATGATGCAATAACGGAAATTAAATAAAATATACAGATGAAGTATTTGGACAGAATAGCCTTATGTGACATTTACATCGTCTTTCTGATGGCATTTAAGGACATGCCGTCGTATGCAACAACTTAGAGATGGAGCTTATATTTTTTTAGAAATGACTACATCTTGCTGCTATGTTTAGCCCTAAACCAAGAATCAGTGTGTTGTGAATAGCCTGAGCCCTATCAGGTGTGATAAAAGCGCCCTCTCCTGGACATGTAGTTACTTACATCTTTTGCATTTTTTTTGTGTCCAAATACTGTCCAAAAACTGCTCTCATTCTTTAACAAATAACCTTTTTGTTTTGACCATTTATCTAATGCAGTGGCATTCACGCATTTGTAAATGTCCAAATACTGTTTTGGGACATTCTGCATCTACATCGGTGCTCTTGTGTTCTCCGCTGGCTAAAATTAATGTAATTTGGCTGGTGGCTTCTTGTTTACAGCAGTGTGGATGAGTTTGTTTCTAATTGATAGATGGTTATCAAGTGCTTTCTCTTTCACCACAAATCACCACAGACAGAATTAATGCAACTGTCACATCTGCCACGAAATCTAGGGATTAAGATCCTTGTGCAAACATAATGAGCAACACGCCAGTCAAACTTCAACGGAAAACAAGCAGCATAAATCAATATACTCATTTCAACCACTGTCTGCATTTATAACAGGTGGGAGAGTGTTTGAACAACGCACTATTGATTTTGTGCTGCCTAATACATCCTTCGGCTGATGAAAGTAAGCAGAAACCCTTAGGCAGATCACAAAAAGCTCACAGAGCTATAATGGCCTCCTATTGATATGACGCTCTCATGGTATCACAAAAAGAGCTGACAGTTTGTTTGAGTGAGAGAAAGTGAAATCGGCTCTTAAATCTTGATCCGCCCCAACTGGACCCTCTTCTCATCAATATAACTGTCCCTTCAAATTACAGAGCTGTAGTTACACTTGGCAGATTTCTTGTTTCCAACACTGAGAAAAAGCTTTCTAAGTATACAATGTATAACCGACGTGCCTAATGTATTATGAGGGGTTTTGACTCTCTATAATTTCATCAAAACAAGAGGGTGGGCTATGAGTCACACGCATGTAAGCAATATATCATTTTCAAGGGGTTTCAAACATTCATTATAACAATAAGATTAAAAATTAGTCAGAGTGCATATTTTCATTTGTCAGCAAGTAAAAGCTAGCGGACAGAAGTCACAAAGGACGCAAACATAGCAACAACGTGCTGTTCTTGCACTTTTCACTGTGAATCATATTCTACAGAATTTTGTACCTTTCTTTTTTTAATAAAGCCCCGTGAAATCAGCACAACGGCAAGGCCAGAATACAAGAATTAATGACAGACTCTCCCCTGGAAGGAAGGGGAAGGAAGCAAAGGAAGCAAAAAGGGAGGGAGGGAGGAAGGAAGGAAGGAAGGAAGGAAGGAAGGAAGGAAGGAAGGAAGGAAGGAAGGAAGGAAGGAATGAAGCAAAGAGGGAAGGAAGGAAGCAAGCAATGAAGCATATAAGGAAGCAAAGAGGGGAGGAAGGAAGCAAGGAAGCATTGAAGAAAGCAAAGAAGGAAGGAAGAAATCGGAAAGGAAGGAATGAAGGAATGAAGGAAGGAAGGAAGGAAGGAAGGAAGGAAGGAAGGAAGGAAGGAAGGAAGGAAAGAGGGAAGTAAGAAAGCAAAAAAGAGGGAAGGAAGCAAGGAAGCATTGAAGAAAGCAAAGAAGGAAGGAAGAAATAGGAAAGGAAGGCATAAACGTTTGAACAATTATTATTTAAAATGTTTTATGCATCAAGAAAATGTAGATTTCATTTTTTTTAAGCATTACATGCTATTTAAATGCATTTGATCGGAAGATTGAGTAATGAAAGTTTGATTAAAGGAACACATGACTTTTTGGGACTTTAGCTTATTCACCATATCCCCCAGAGTTAGATAAGTTCACACATACCCTTCTCATCTCTGCATGTGACGCACCCACCGCTAGCCTAGCTTAGCACAAAGACTAGAAGTAAATGGCTTCAGCTAGCATACAGCTCCTAATAAATTACAAAATAACGTAAATTTTCCCATTTACAGAATATGTTGTGATTTTTATAGTCAGAGTGTGTACAAATAACAAGGTCATATGAGACAGACATCTTTTAACGGTATACATACTGGGAACTATATTTTCAGAAGGCGAAGGGCTCAAGGGCTCCTGATGAGCTGGTTCAATTGTATTTGGATCTCCAGGAACCGTATTGGGCAATACTGATGATCTACAAAATAGATGCAGCAACTTAAATTAATTTGGGGTTGCCTATTCGAGCAACGCATATTCAAAGTTAGATTCATATAAAATCTCCATATAAGGGCTTTCCACACACCCTTTCCTTTACAGTCTTTTGTCACTCTTAGCAAACATATCTTTCTTCAGATACTCCATCTGTCTACAGACACTAGAGCAATTACAAAGGAATCCCATCCACATTTACAAAACCTCCAGCAGTGTCTCACTTGCTTACGTCTTAAATTAGATCTCACTTTCTAAAGCAGCTGAATTAGTTGTAACACCACTGTGCCGCTGTGTTATTATTACTAGAAAATGGATTAAATTCTACACACATTTCAAATTACTTCTGCCCCGTACCTTATCAGAAAATAGGTGGCAATCCAAACCATGTGACCAGAAGATCCAGGGCAGAAGCATTTCGACTCTAGCCCATAAAGTTTAGTGTTTTCAGATTTCAGGCCTATGATTCACACATACTGTATATGCATCCTTCGCTGCGTGTGGACCCGTAATGAACACAAACTTCAAATCATTAATGTAGAGCTAGATGCTAGATTATTTTTTTAACTTTGAGACCTCTAATTAATAGCAACTTGACACAAATTGCAATTGCACAGAATAATAATGCATCTGAAGCAAAGGTCATTATGGCTATCTCACATAGATACCTAGTATAAGCAACGAGGTGGACCTGGAGATATAAAAAGCTGTTTAACAAAAAAACTGCTACTAAGAACTACACACACACACACACAACAGCAGCAACAACAATATGCTTGACATTAAACCAGCATTTAATTTTAAATGAGGACATACGATGCTTACCTAAGATACACTGCAAAACACAACTTTGTATCATATATTTACTTTTGACTCAATTGTCCAAAAGATTTGATTGCGTTAACAATAAACCTCAACATAAGTTGATGGATTAATGCTTAATCAAGAAAAATAAACTTTTTTAGTGTTTTTTGCAGCTTTCAATGTTATGTCATGATGTTGTTTGTTAGTTAGTTTTGCAGTGGTTTGTCTAAGTAAAACACATTTTGTTTTGATTAAAAGAGAGTTGGATATGTTTACTGGTTAAGAAAATGTTTGTTTGTTTGTTTGTTTTGGTTACAGCTATTGTCTTGATTAAAAGGTAGCTGGATATGTTTATTGGTTAAGAAAATGTTTGTTTTGGTTACGGACAAGTAAAACACATATTGTCTTTATTAAAAGGCAGTTGGATATGTTTACTGGTTAAGAAAATGTTTTTTGTTTGTTTGTTTGTTTTGGTTACAGCTATTGTCTTGATTAAAAGGTAGCTGGATAGGTTTACTGGTTAAGAAAATGTTTGTTTGTTTATTTGTTTTGGTTACGGATAAGTAAAACACATATTGTCTTTATTAAAAGGTAGTTGGATATGTTTACTGGTTAAGAAAACATTTGTTTGTTTGTTTGTTTGTTTTGGTTAAGGCTAAGTAAAACATATATTGTCTTGATTAAAAGGTATTTGGATATTTACTGGTTAAGAAAATGTTTGTTTGTTTGTTTGTTTGTTTTGGTTACGGCTAAGTAAAACACATATTGTCTTGATTAAAAGGTAGTTGGATATGTTTACTGGTTAAGAAAAGGTTTGTTTGTTTGTTTGATTGTTTGTTTGTTTTGGTTACGGATAAGTAAAACACATATTGTCTTTATTAAAAGGTAGTTGGATATGTTTACTGGTTAAGAAAACATTTGTTTGTTTGTTTGTTTGTTTGTTTGTTTTGGTTAAGGCTAAGTAAAACATATATTGTCTTGATTAAAAGGTATTTGGATATTTTTACTGGTTAAGAAAATGTTTGTTTGTTTGTTTGTTTTGGTTACGGCTAAGTAAAACACATATTGTCTTGATTAAAAGGTAGTTGGATATGTTTACTGGTTAAGAAAAGGTTTGTTTGTTTGTTTGATTGTTTGTTTGTTTTGGTTACGGATAAGTAAAACACATATTGTCTTGATTAAAAGTTAGTTGGATATATTTACTGGTTAAGAAAATGTTTGTTTGTTTGTTTTGGTTACAGCTATTGTCTTTATTAAAATGTAGTTGGATATGTTTACTGGTTAAGAAAACATTTGTTTGTTTGTTTGTTTGTTTTGGTTAAGGCTAAGTAAAACATATATTGTCTTGATTAAAAGGTAGTTGGATATGTTTACTGGTTAAGAAAAGGTTTGTTTGTTTGTTTGATTGTTTGTTTTGGTTACGGCTAAGTAAAACATATTGTCTTGATTAAAAGGTAGTTGGTTATGTTTACTGGTTAAGAAAATGTTTGTTTGTTTGTTTTGCAGTGGTTACGGCTGAGTAAAACACAATTTGTCTTGATTAAAGGATAGTTGGATATGTTTACTGGTTAAGAAAATGTCTGATTGTTTGTTTGTTTGTTTTGCAGTGGTTATGGCTAATGCCGTGTTCACACTACATGACTTGCTCTCAGTGAAATCAGAGTGTTCAAGTTGTTGAGCTGTTCACACCACACGACACAACGTGATTGATCCGCAACAGGAGGTAACGCACTACACGAGTGGACAACAACTCTGTCACCCAACAATTCTATCTTGTCTACAAACCACGTTTTGTCACGGAAAATCATGCGATAAGACGAACCGGAAATGATGCAAAACGGCATAATTTGAGGCGTCTGCGAGCGTCTTTGATGCGTTGTTGGCTCTTTCATGCTAACAGATTGGCAAGCGTCCATCACCCGCTAATCCCCGCGATTTGCATGCGATAACACCCTGACCTGTCGGCAAGGTCAACGATTTGCAAATCGGGCTTAAATCAGGCTTAAAACCCTATAGTGTGAACTTGGCTTAAGTAAAAGTTTAACATGTCCATTACGTTATGAAAATGTTATTTTATGTTATTCACCGAACGTTGAAAGCGTACAGTTATTTGATAACTGTTTTTCTTTGTTATTCAAACGTTAAGAGAACTTTCCACTCGATAATTTTGCAAACATTGAATGTTACTTTGGAATATTCTCCAAAGCTTTGAAACTAGGGGTAACATTTAAAAGTTTTAGTAGTAACATTTAGTGAAAGTCCAACTAAATTTTAGGAAAATAAATTCCCACTTTTCCAGACAGCAACATAGTGTTGAATCCACATGTACCAGATGTGGCCCGGATCTGGGCCGACACTATTTTGCTGTCTGGCTTGCCAAATGTTTTTAAGCCAATTCATTTTTTATTTATTTATTATTATTATTTTCTGGGTTGAAAAATAGTCAAATTAAGTACATTTAACCCACCATCACATAATTTATTAACAAGGACACTTTTTCTTAATTTTATGCGGCTTGTTTCTCCAGTTTAAATTAAAGCGTTTTATCCATTTGTGAGCATATATCTTTAATTCTTTCTTGAAGAATATGGGTAACCAAACAGTTGACCACTTTTTTTTCTCCATAGGCTACTATTGAAGTCAATGGGGTCCGTCGACTTTTTGTTTACCCATATTCTTCAAAATATCTTCTTTTGTGTCCAGCAGAAGAAATAAACTCATTCAGGTTTGCAACAACTTGAGGGTGAGTAAGTAGTCAACATTTTCTTCTTTTTTTGGGGTGAACAATCAATATGTACATGTAATTTTCGTTTTTTTGAATCAAGGAATGAATCAAATAATATTTGCCAACTGACAGAATGTCCCACTTACTACCCTAAACATTCCTTAGGTCAGACCAAACTCCAGAAATGTTAACGTTTCAGTGAGTGTGCACTCAGCAGAAGGCAGCGCCACACGACAGATGAGAACATATGCCAGCTCTACAGTCCTGTAATGTCACTGCGCGGCAGATGCCTCTTCACTGTAAGGACTGTTAAGACTGGTTTTACAGGGGATAATCAACACCTGCTTGCGTGATAATGAAGGTCCTCTCTGATGGAACAACTGGTGTTATGTAACAGGCCTCAATGAGGTCAGAGCGATGAACATGGGGATTGGATTTAATTTACAGCCTGACCTTCGCTGTTTTGAGGGATGATGTGATTCGGATTGAGAGGTGTGTGAGCATCACTTTCAAATCACCATTGTTGAGGCGTCAACAAGCTGATGTTCACGCTCCAGCGAGATCATAACAATAACTTGCTAATAAGAGAAGACATTTCACTGCAATTCTGAACATTTTGGCCAATGTCAGTACGACCAATATGATTTAGCCTAATATTTGTCTTATTTTTCATAAAAAATATCTAAACATTCACCAGGTCACATTTATTAGAAGGGCAAAATTGTTTAGGACTTTGACTTGTGAAGTTTATGGTTAAAACATTTAAAAAAAATACATTTCCAGTGGGCTAGAAAAAAAATCAATAGTCAACACACTGCAACTTTATAATTGTCACCATTGTTGAGATTCACAGGCTGATTCTTGACGTCTCTGTGTTTCTTTGGATTATGTTTAAAAGTTTAAAACACTATGCTGTGCAAGAATAGTGCTGCTATTATTGATAGAGTACACCTAATTTGGCCTCTATATGAGTTCAGTTAATTAATTCAGGTCAAATGATTGTTAAATAATGATTGTTTAAACACAACCAACACCATCAGGTCACCTTTTCTATGTATTTAATCATCTGGCTGTTATAACTCAGATACAGCAGCCAAACAAAATCTAAAGTTAATGATTTAAGGGTCAAGCACCCAACTAAAGTAAACACTGATCACCATAATGGTGGCTTAACACTAACATAACACTAAAATGTTTCAGGAAAAAAGTCCCATGAATGATGTTTACACTTAGAACACTTTTGTGCTAATGTTTAATACCCTTATTAAAAACCACATTACTCTGAATGAACGTCCTATTAACATTACTGGAATAATGTTTGTTCAAAACTTTGAGAGAACCTTTACCTGACCGTTAGCCAGAGTTCCCTGTTAAAATATGGATTAAAATGTTTTGAAGATCTTTGAAAGCTGAATGTGTCATAAAGCACATTTTAGATAAGATATAGCCTACATTCAAAGGTAGGCAACTGTATATAACAGGTATTATTCAATATGCAAAATACACATGGGCTAATCTTGGGGCTAAAATCTGGATAACAAGAAAATGAACAGAAAAATGTTCCATCTTCACAATGAAAGGTCAAAATAAATTGCAGAACAGTGATATAAACTTTAACAAATTTCTAATCGAATTCCCAAAAGCTGTTGGATGTGCAAACAGAAAAGCTGCATTGCTAGTAACCACTAGAGGGAGGTATGCTTCCACATCGAGGCTTCTGTCCCGAAGAGTCCTCTTTAAAAGGGATCAACATTTGAATTTGAAGGAAAGCTTCAGAGCTTCACACCCCTCCAAAATGAACAGAAACACAGTGTCGGAGAGAGTCATTGACACTTGCTTTATCACCGAAAGAGTATTCAATAACAATCCCTATTGTCATCATTACTATATCTGGGACAGTGGGATACCTCTAGACCACTGCATGCCTGTCATGTTGCACTTACGACTGTCTGGAACCCGTTCACACCTCGACACGCTTCCCGCCGTTTACACCCGCTCTGAAATCCCGCGAAATCTCTGGTATTTCTCAATGGACACCAGTTGGCATGTCCGTCAATTCTGACACCATTTGATTTGCTCAAGATACTTACTTACCCAGATCTGAAATATCATAGACTTTTAAAAGTAAAGACCATCTCCACTTTGGGATTATGATCGTCAAAGCATTGATATTTCGGCATTGACGCGATGAGAAGCAAATGCAGGTGTGCGCTGTAAGTGACAGAAGGCATACCATAAATCACTCAAGAAAAGCCGTCAAAACCATTTATAGTTGTTTACCAGAGACAAATGCTCGTGTCACTTGAAGTTCATGTCAAAAAGAAGATGACATACTTGCATTATGTGGCATATAAAAGGAAACATATGCTAATCTATACTGACCCCCACTTCAGTCTTCCCTTTTACAGTGTAACAACTGTTGCCTCAGACACAAAGGGCGTAGGGAAAAACTTCTGTCATTGTTTACTCACCATTACGTCATTCCAAACCTCTAGGGCTTTTATTTGTAGAAATGAGGTGACATTTTGTAGAATGTTGACACTACTTTTTTGGGAAAGCATGAAAAAAATGGTGTCGGAATTCAGAGAAAAAAAGAAAAAAAGGGCAAAGTCAAAATTGCAAGAAAAAAACAACAATTGTGAGAAAACAAGACAGAATTGCAGGAAAATTTTCAGTTGCGAGTTTCACGCATATGACTTTATAACTCACAAAAGCCATTCTGCAGGAAAGAAGTCAGAATTGAGAGATAAAAAGTTACTATTACATTTCTATTTTGTATTCAATGGCGGAAACAAACTTACATGGCACCATGGTCGAACAAGGATAAAAAGCACTATAAAAGTATAAAAGCAGTCTAATAAAAGTATAAAAGCAGTCTACTAGCCTTTTGGCTAACTCTGGCATATTTTGACTTGTCATGTTAATATGCACTGTCCTTGTAATAAATAAACAACAACAACAAAAAAATAGGCTGATTGAGAAAAACATATATAGGCATACAAATAAAAATATTTAAAAAAAACTAAACAAACATGTTAACAGTTAATTAATTATTCCATTGATTCATTTTATTTTTTATAAAAATATTTTTCTACTGACAAAATGGATTGTAATATGATTTTGATTCACTCGAAAAATAACCGGTTCCTAAGAGTCGTTCGTTCCTGAGTCGAGCTTCACGGGTCGCACCGTTACTGTCTGAAATCTTAGTACGTACTGCATTCTATGGAAGTTTGTTTTCGCCACTGAATAAAAAAAAAAAATTAAAAAAATAATTGCGACTTTTTATCTCACAATTGCGAGATATGAAGTCAGAATTGTGAGAAATAAAGTCGCAATTGCAAGATATAAAGTCAGAATTGCAAGATATAAATTTGCAATTGCGTGTTATAAAGTCAGAATTGCGAGATATAAAGTCAGAATTGCGAGATATAAAGTCAGAATTGCGAGATATAAAGTCAGAATTGCAAGATATAAAGTCGTAATTCTGAGGAAAAAAAGACAGAAGTGCGACTTTTTATCTCACAGCTCTGACTTTCTTTTCGCAATTGCGAGTTTATTTCTCACAATTCTGACTTCACATCTCGCAATAACACGTAATTGCGAGTTTATATGTTGAAATTCTGCCATCTTTACTCGCAATTGCGAGTTATCAGGCCAATTCTAAGGAGAAAAAAAGACAACCCCCCCCCCCCCCCCAAACTAAAGATTTAGTTTAAATCTAACAATTCTTACTTTATATCTCGCAATTCTGACTTTATAACATGCAACTGCGACTTTATATCTAGCAATTCTAACTTTATATCACGCAACTGCGACTTTATATCACGCAATTGTGACTTTATATCTTGCAATTGTGACTTTATATCTGGCAATTGTGACTTTATATCTCGCAACTGCGACTTTATATCTCGCAATTCTGAGAAATAAAGTCAGAATTGCGAGATCTAAACTCGCATTTGTGAGAAAAAAGTCTGAATTGTGAGATAAAAAGTCGCAATTACCTTTTTTTATTTTTCATTCTGTGGCGGAACAAGCTTCCATAGCATTCAGTTTAAATCTAACAATTCTTACTTTGTATCTCGCAATTCTGACTTTATAACATGCAATTCTGACTTTATATCTGGCAATTGTGACTTTATATCTCACAATTGTGACTTTATATCTCGCAATTCTGACTTTACATCTCGTAATTCTAAGAAATAAAGTCAGAATTGCGAGATCTAAACTCGCAATTGTGAGAAAAAAGTCCGAATTGTGAGATAAAAAGTCGCAATTACCTTTTTTTTATTTTTCATTCTGTGGCGGAACAAGCTTTCATAGCATTAACGGTTTGAAACTTACTATGAAATGAAGGCAGCCCTATATTCGGACGCAGTGCGTTTTGGATTTGCTAAAAAGAACCGGTTCCTATAAGTCTTTCATTCAGGAATCGCTGATCGCACTGTATGTTTTTGATTCAACAAAAAGAACCGACTCGTAAGAGTCATAGGGAATTGGTTAGACTACACTGGTTGTGTTTTCATTCACTAAAGTCACAACAGGATTTGGACTACACTAGCTGCACTTTATGACTTGTAATCACTAGAGTTGCCCATATAAGCTGCTTGTCTGTTGGTAAGGACTACATTAGTTATGCTTTTGATTCACAAAAAAAAAAAAAAAAAAAAAAAAGACCCAGCTTAAAAGCTTATTACACAATGGTCATGCTGCTTGTTTTTATTCACTTAAAAGAACTGGCTCATAAGAGTCATTCGTTAGGGAATGAACTACTCTGGTCATACAGTAGCTAAACAAAGAAAAAAGAGCAGAGCGGACATTATTAAAATTTTGCATTATTAAAGGGTTGGATCAACGTGATGGTGAATAAATGAGGACATAATTGTGTATTTCTTTTGTGATTGTGTGTGTGACGCTTTACATGCTGCTTTTGTGTCTCTAACTATTGACTAAACAGCTCTACAACAATGGAAATGGGTGACATATGATACTAGATCACCTGTGGCCATTTCTCACTGTCACATGACCACATTTACCACTGCCTTCATTCTACATGAACTCAAACACTATGTATCAGTTTCAGCCCAGTTAAATATACACGCATAATTACACTGTTGTAATTAATTCAAGGAACCATGGAACAACAAGCCAAAGCACAGATTAGGTTTTCATACTTGACGTAACACACTTAATAAACAAGTGTAACCGTAAGAAATTACATACAGAGTATGGAAATAAACAAAATATTTTTTAAAAGGTAAACTTATTTTTAACGCATTTAACAATGCAGGGCAAAAACTGTGTGATGTAGCCCATTTTTGATGAATGTTGGTAACCAAACTGTTATGGTTACCATTGACTTCCATTGTATATGTAAATATAAAAATAGAGCTGGGCAACGATTAATCGCGATTAATCGTATCCAAAATAAAAGTTGTGTTTACATAATATATATATATATATGTGTGTAGTGTGTATAATTATTTTGTATATATAAATGCACAAACATGCATGTATATATTTAATACATTTTTCTATACATAGCTATATTTGATATATATTTTTGCATAATTTATATTAAATTAACAGATTTTTCTTTAATATACACATTTGTGTAAATTTTTATATACAAAATAATCATACGCACAAAACACACATATATTATGTAAACACAAGCTTTTATTTTGAATGCGATTAATCACGATTAATCATAGCCAGCCCTAAAAAAATACTAAGACACTTTTATGTTTCACACACGAAAGAAGTAATACAGGTTTTGAAACGACATGAGGTTGAGAAAACGATGACAGAATAATTTTTTTGGGAGAACTATCCCTTTAATACCCATTTATTAATCTCATGGTATTTTTATGCAGCTGTAATTGCAGTGTAAATGCATTCATGCCACCTCTGAGCTGTAACTAAATACAGATGCAGCTTCTGAAAACAGATCATGGCCATTTTAACCTAAGCGTCTGTTTACACGACAATGATGTAATAAAAACGGAAACGTTTTTCCTTCGCGTTTATCGTGTACAGACGACAAAGTTATCTTTTAAAAAAGATCTTTCGCGCAGATCCGTGAAAATGACTAAAATCACTGTATTATTCATGCCAGGACAGTAGATGGCAATGTCACTTTATTAAGAAACACTATGCTCCTACGTAATGCATGACATCACTGTTTTCACAATTTTAAGTTTTTGTAGTTTACATGGAGACAATAAAAGTATTATTTTCAAAAACTTGCACTTTGAAAGCCTTTTTCAAAAGTTTGAGTTTTCAGGCTCCCAAAACGCTGTTGTCGTGTAAATGAAAAAAGATTTTCGTTTTTAGTTAAAAAAAACTGTGTTGTGTATACGGATCCTAAAAAATGTGTGTAAAAAAGTTCTATGTTGAATCAAATAATCCTTTCTGACGCTACTTTTTTTGTAATGAGAAAATTACGTTCAAATGTTTCAATCACACTGTGTCGTTGATTCTGTGTTACAAATATTCAAATGATCATAGAAATACTGGGATAAAAGTTTATAGCTAGGATAAAAATACTGATTTCTACTAAATCCTTTTGAAAATAACTTGGTGTTTCAAATAACGAATTCGTACGATTTGTCTAAACCCACGTGATGGGTAGGTTTAGGGCCGGGGTCAGGGGTAGATCATTCATACGAATTCATACGAATTGACCAATTTGCATAATATATATACGATTTAGCAAAAATCATACTAATTCGTACGAGTGAGGTCGTACGAATTGTTACGAATTAGCCACCTAGTAAAATTCGTACGAATTCCCGTGAGATCGGGTTGGTATTACGTGTTCAGTCTATAGTGTTTCATCGCCATCTAGTGGCCTGGAGCAGAATACAGCACTTTTAGTCGTTTTCTGTGTGAATGGGCGTTTTGACAATGGAAAACTCGAAGGAAAACTTCTCCGTTTTAAGGATATCGTTGTCATGTAAACGTACTCACAATCATTCATTCAAGAGATTCGTTCAAAAATGCTGATTCATCCAGTAATGACACAAGTTTAATATTTATGAGTGAGTCATTGAATCATTCTTTCAATCAATCAAAAATGTAATTAAATACTTTTAATAGACTGCAGCAATTAACACCATGTCAGAAGCTATAGTAGATTATGTTATTTTGTTTAGTCGTCTGTTCAGAATCGCGTGAGAATCGAAATCATGAATTCATCAAGAATCATACAACTCTATAGATTAAAAATTGTAATCAGTTGGACAGCCCTATAAAGATTCGCTTTGCATATCTTTGGATTTTAGCGTGACGAACATGGCAGCAGACTTCTGGGATCATTAGTAATCAACAGGAAGCCACGTCTAGTGTTCAAATCATCTCTCTCCGGCTGAAATGAAAGATTTCTGTGACCTGGAGTGGCCCTCCGCTGCTCGTTACAAGGCCGAATAATATTGAGAAAGGCAGCTTCAGGCTCCCGCTGACTTTATATCATTTTTACAACAGGAAAATTAATTAAAACATCCAGAGACGGAGAAAGACTGCTAGTAACACCATGAGATAGCGAGAGACTGTCTGTCCAAAATCACATGCGGGGAGCAAGAGGAGTTATGTGACCAAGCAAATTCAAAATTACAGGGACATCTAATTGATTTAATCAGCATGTATATTAATGTGTTTTGGATTTGTACTTGAGTAAGTCATTTGGATTTAATATAATCAAGTTATTGACAAAAAGTCTTGCTAGATTTATCTTCAGTAAATCTTTATTTGTCCTGGTCAATTTATTTGCATTACACCAAAGACTAAGATTAAGTTTAATTAAATTATGTGAACATAAATTGTTGTACCTGAGCAGTTCGTGGTTATAATAATAATAATGATATACAGACGATGTATTGTCACTAGATGGCAGTATTTCTTAGGACATGCCAGTGTGCCTTGTTTATGTTGAATTTATTCATTCATCTGTTTATTGTTAATCAATATATAATGCATAATGCAGTGTCTTCAGTCTGGATGGTAAGCAGCTGAAGACTGACGAGTCTGTCCACGGTAGCCGAATGGATTTCATTGTGCAAATGGATTTTATAATGCCTATAAAATCAGGGCTATTCTGCAAGCAAATGAGCTGTAACATTGATCAACTTGATCACAAAATAAGATAAGATAGACTTTCATTATCATAGTTTCACCATAAAGCTAAAGTTTACCATCTTACGTCCTTAATTTAAATAGCATCACTGTATAATGCCTAATTACATTCTAAAATAGACGTTATTATACACTCAAATAAGCATGTTTTGAAGATTCATATTCATATGATTCATGTTCGGTTCATATTCATAGATTCATATTTCAGTGCACTTGAACCACTATTTTGAGGTCAATTATTAAGTAATTAAAATGTTGATGTCTGGTTAACAAAGTAAATGCATCTATAAATGGGCTACTACTGACCACAACAAGAAATACTTTTTTTTCCTGTTTTTGTTATTTTGAGATATTTCCTGATTTATGATGCTCGACCCCTTGATGACTCAAATCGAACCTTTGTATGGATTATTTGGCCGAATTATATCTGTTAATGACTGTAAAATCAAATGCCCCTTCAGCATCATAATGATAATTAAAAAAAATCTTGTTTCTCCTTCAGCACATCACTCAGTCCTATCAGTCCAGTCAATTTTTTTTTTTTTTTTTTTGGAATGAAATTGAATACTTGAAGAATCCAATCAAATATTTTCCAGTCAGGCAATGTGTTGAATAGAATATTTTCCAGTCAAGCGCAATGGAAACGAATATTTTTCAGTCAGGCGCTGTCGAAACGAATATTTTTTAGTCAGGCGCAGTGGAAACGAATATTTTTCAGTCAGGCGCAGTGGAAACGAATATTTTTCAGTCAGGCGCAGTGGAAACGAATATTTTTCAGTCAGGCGCAGTGGAAACGAATATTTTTCAGTCAGGCGCAGTAGAAACGAATATTTTTCAGTCAGGCGCAGTAGAAACGAATATTTTTTAGTCGGGCGCAGTGGAAACGAATATTTTTCAGTCAGGCGCAGTGGAAACGAATATTTTTTAGTCAGGCGCAGTGGAAACGAATATTTTTCAGTCAGGCGCAGTGGAAACGAATATTTTTCAGTCAGGCGCTATCGAAACGAATATTTTTTAGTCAGGCGCAGTGGAAACGAATATTTTTCAGTCAGGCGCAGTGGAAACGAATATTTTTCAGTCAGGCGCAGTGGAAACGAATATTTTTCAGTCAGGCGCAGTGGAAACTAATATTTTTCAGTCAGGCGCAGTGGAAACGAATATTTTTTAGTCAGGCGCAGTGGAAGCGAATATTTTTCAGTCAGGCGCTGTCAAAATGAATATTTTTCAGTCAGGCGCTGTCGAAACGAATATTTTTTAGTCAGGCGCAGTGGAAACGAATATTTTTCAGTCAGGCGCAGTGGAAACGAATATTTTTTAGTCAGGCGCAGTGGAAACGAATATTTTTCAGTCAGGCGCTGTCAAAATGAATATTTTTCAGTCAGGCGCTGTCGAAACGAATATTTTTTAGTCAGGCGCAGTGGAAACGAATATTTTTCAGTCAGGCGCAGTGGAAACGAATATTTTTTAGTCAGGCGCAGTGGAAACGAATATTTTTCAGTCAGGCGCAGTGGAAACGAATATTTTTCAGTCAGGCGCTATCGAAACGAATATTTTTTAGTCAGGCGCAGTGGAAACGAATATTTTTCAGTCAGGCGCAGTGGAAACGAATATTTTTCAGTCAGGCGCAGTGGAAACGAATATTTTTCAGTCAGGCGCAGTGGAAACGAATATTTTTTAGTCAGGCGCAGTGGAAACGAATATTTTTTAGTCAGGCGCAGTGGAAGCGAATATTTTTCAGTCAGGCGCAGTGGAAACGAATATTTTTCAGTCAGGCGCTGTCAAAATGAATATTTTTCAGTCAGGCGCTGTCGAAACGAATATTTTTTAGTCAGGCGCAGTGGAAACGAATATTTTTCAGTCAGGCGCAGTGGAAACGAATATTTTTCAGTCAGGCGCAGTGGAAACGAATATTTTTCAGTCAGGCGCAGTGGAAACGAATATTTTTCAGTCAGGCGCAGTGGAAACGAATATTTTTCAGTCAGGTGCAGTGGAAACTAATATTTTTTAGTCAGGCGCAGTGGAAACAAATAGTTTCCAGTCAGGCGCAGTGTAAATGAATATTTTTCAGTCAGGTGCTGTGGAAACAAACATTTTCCAGTCAGGCGCTGTCGAAACAAATATTTTGTGTCAGGCACTGTCGAAACGAATATTTTTTAGTCAGCCGCTAAGGAACCAAATATTTTTCAGTCAGCCGCTGTGGAACTGAATATTTTTAGTCAGGTGCTGTTAAATGGAATATTTTTGAGTCAGACGCTGTTGAATCAAATATTTTTAAGTCAGGCACTGTTGAATCGAATATTTTTCAGTCAGACGCTGTTGAATCGAATATATTTCAGTCAGACGCTGTTGAATCGAAAATTTTTAAGTCGGGTGCTGTTGCATTGAATATTTTCCACTCTGTAAACATTTTAAGTTGATTCAAATGGAAAAAGTGAGTTAAAACAATGAAGGAGATTGATTTAATCATCAGAAACTCAAAATAATAAGTTATTTGAACTAAATAAATTATTTAAGTTGATTTGACAAAAGAAAAAATGTTGTGATAACAATTCTTGAAAATATTACTGAGAAATCAAATAATTTTCAGTCAGACGCTGTCGAAGTGAATTTTTTCTTAGTCATGTGCTGTCAAATCGAATATTTTTTAGTCAGGCAGTGTCGAAACGAATATTTTTTTTTCAGTCAGATATTGAGGAATCAAATGTTTTTCAGTCAGGCACTGACAAATTAGTTCATAATATTCTAAACTGAGCACTTGGATAGTCATATCCAAGTATGACTATATAGGCTACTTATATTTTTATATTTTGTAGACTTATATTTTTGTTGGCTACTATTTTGAGTTAATGTTAGTCTAATTTCTTATTGCCGACAAAGAACAGGTTGAGAAGACCAATGCAGTGAATTTTGCCCTCGGCATATGGTTGTGCATTGTTGTTCCTTTTAACCCTCATTTGTCTTTTTGTAATTGGATAGTATGGTCGGTCCTATCTCCTTTAGCCCTCCCTCTCTCCCCTTCTCTCTCTCTCTCTCTCTCTCTCTCTCTCTCTCTCTCTCTCTCTCTCTCTCTCTCTCTCTCTCTCTCTCTCTCTCTCTCTCTCGCTCTCTCTGCTCTGACATCGGGGTTTTCTCTCATACAGTAAGCGCCTGGCACTGACAATGTGGACACCAGCGGGGAATATATAGTGTTATCATCCGAATTCGCGTCGTGTTCACAGCGCATTCAACTTCATTATTACCAGGTAAGACGGAATCATTATGTCAGACGTCTTTATCCATGTGGTGTCTGTATAGCTCTCGGTAAATGCATCCCGATCCCGATGTAAATCTGATCGGGACAGAAGTGAGAGATGGTTCGGACTCGCGCAGTTATCCCGTAGGAAACCGCTGCTGTTGTTATGGCAATAAAAGCGGAGCGCGTTTGTTTCAGCAGCACTAGTAATACAAGTTCATCACCTAACCGGTTGGAACGGTGAAGTTTACAGCTTTATGAACGTTAGAATCCTTTTAACTCGCAGCTTTCTGAACATAACATTCAAAAGCATAGCGAGCGATACACTGCGTCTGGTATATTGTGTAGAAGATTAGGCGCCTCAAGTTGACTTGTGAATTTAGATTAGGTTAGTTAATCTGGTTTAGAGCTAATTCGAGAGAGGAGGTGATTCAAATCTCCTCTACATTTAAAATAAAGGTTATTCATTCTTTATAAAGATTCTTTATTGGTTGGTCAAGCAACGTTTTGGTTTTGGACTTGTTTAGATCATCATGGTTCCTTAATGATTGAATACAGGGCTAAAAGTTCTTTGTATCTTCATATGTAGCACCAGGCTTTGGTTGTACTGAAGCCTTTATAAACGTGTGTGGTTTTGGATGAAGTGTAGGAGATACTAATGGTGTCCGGATGCCAGGGGTCTGGGTGATCACTCCTTCTGGACATCTGATTTGATTTTAGATGCTGTAATTGATTAGGTTGACCGGGAGCCGAACCCTCGCAATTAGTGCAAATACTTATTAGCTTGGGTCAGTGACTGAATGACTGAGCATCTTTGTAATTGAACTTATCCAGGAGATTGTATTGAGTGTTTGTGCTCCTGGAAATGCAGCAATCCTCCAATTTATATTTGCAACAAATTTGCATACAGAGTCAAACCTTTTAGTTTTTCCCCAAATCTAAAGATGAAACTCATTTAATTTAGTTTGTGTGTACAGAATACAGTATTTATTCTTCTGTCATTCACAGTTATAGTATACTGTAAGAAGACCTCGAGCTCTTACTATCAGCGCAAGTGATTGAATGACTTGGCATTATTGCTAAGCAATTGAAACTGTGTATTGTATGTTTAGTCCACAAAATGCTGCTGTTTCCCAACAGGCCTAGATTGAATTTTTGTTCAGATTAAAATTTGTTTTCGCGTCATTGTCAAAATCAGAATTGAGCTTTTGTTCACTGTCTGTTTGAGTGATCTATCTATCTATCTATCTATCTATCTATCTATCTATCTATCTATCTATCTATCTATCTATCTATCTATCTATCTATCTATCTATCTATCTATCTATCTATCTATCTATCTATCTATCCATCCATCCATCCATCCATCCATCCATCCATCCATCCATCCATCCATCCATCTATCTATCTATCTATCTATCTATCTATCTATCTATCTATCTATCTATCTATCTATCTATCCGTCCATCGTTCCATTGTTTCTTCTATCTGTCTGTCCATCCACATTATATAATGTATTCTAAATATTAAGGCGTTTGTAGAATAATAGAGTTGATTAGTTATTTTAATTGCTCTCCATCGCCTAGAAATTAAGTAAAAGCTTGACTGCACACACCAGCTGAACTTATGTAAAATAAAAAACCTCATTGTGTTCATGGCATTTTTGCTGCAGAACTGTTTGGCATGTGAGCAGCTAATTCTTGTTCTCTGAATCACTGAATAGAGATCTTTGTTGCCATTTTCTTGCCTCTCGTACAAACTAGCTTTGAAGTTAACTTTGGATTTTAATAGGGTGTACTGAGACATGTTCGTAGCTCTGTCCTTTTGAAGAGCATCATCCATCCAAAATTGTTTCCACACCAATTTTTGGTTCTTCATTGGCATTGGTGGTCCCACGAAGAACCTTTAAGATCCATGGAACATCAATTGTACAAAAGGTCCTTTCACTCTAAAAAATGCTGGGTTGTTTTAACCCAATTTTGGGTAAAATATGGACAAACCCAGCCATTGAGTTACATTTTTAAATTATATTTTTAACCCAATTGGCATTTTAGCATTTTTTAGAGTCTTCTAGTAGAAAAAGGTTCTTTAGATTATTATAAAGATCTTCACATTAGAAAAAAAAAAACATGGTTCTTTTAAGAACTGTTGACTGAAAGGTTCTTTGGGACACCAAGAAACGGTTCTTTTACACTCTAAAAATGCAGGGTTGTTTTAACCCAACTTTGGGTCAAATATGGACAAACCCAGCCATTGGGTTAAATTTTTTAATTATATTTTTAACCCAACATTTGGGTTTGTCCATATTTGACCCAAAGTTCGGTTAAAACAACCCTGCATTTTTAGAGTGCATAGCATCGCTGCAAAAACCAACTTTAAAAAAAAAAAAGTGTACGAACCTCGAAATGTCTATTACAAAATTAGTGGCGGTGATGTAATTGTTGCCATTAAAATTTTGACAAATCTGCACCAAAGCTCATTAGTTTTGGCTCTTTGATTAAGTCCCTTGTCAACTCAATACCCCTCAAACTGATATTCCCTCAAAGCGAGTTTATAGGAAAACAAATTGCTTCTCTGGTTGAGGAAATGAGGAGGCAAAAAAAAGTGATGAATGACTTTAAGAAGGAGAAAAAAAAGTGGGTGAAGTGTAAACATCCTTCTAAAAAAAAAAACAAACAAAAAAAAACCCCAGAGATTTCTGAGACCTCCTCATTGAAGTTCACCATGTACGAGGCATCTAACGCACAATGGCATTACGGTCCCGCTTCAATTCGGCATGGCAGACAGGCGATTAACTGCAGTTTAATCTGCGCGAGGCCTTATTCTCCTCAACATTCTGATCTACGACACTATTTTTAGCCCCACAAAACAACCCCGCTTCCCCTACCCCCTAAAAACACTGCAGGCGTCTGTGAGGAATCCAGCGTTTAAGATAAGAGCACAGGCTCTGCGTGAGGACGCTAAGTTTATCAGCATGACATGCATGTGATTCATGCTAATTCTCCCTTGTCTTTACTGTATTTGTTTTCAGTTTAAGATGGTTCAGCGCGTGGCGCTTCACGAGGTCCTCGGGCACTTGATCGTACATGGATTCTCTGTTTAATGTGACTTCTGACTGTTAAAACTATTACGACTTGGACTTTTAGTTGAAAGCACTCAGTCTTGTGTCGTTACAAACCTGTATGATTCAATATTAGAGATGTTTTAAATGTATTTGTTTCATATTGCCAATATAATGGTCAATATTTGATATTGTAATTTCCTCCTAGTTTTACATTTAAAACATCAATCATTTTACATGTAAATCATTTTTCATCGAGCGCTGACTTAATTTGTCATAGTATTAAAATAACTGTATTTATATTATGGTTTATATTAGGGCCGTCAACCGATTAATCGCGATTAATCGCAACCAAAATAAAAGTTTGTGTTTACATATACATATATGTGGGTGCACGGTATATATATATATATATATATATATATATATATATATATATATATATATATATACACACACACATACACATATACACACATGCATGTATATTTCAGAAAAAAAAATATTATAATAAATGTTTATATTTATATATAATATAAATTAATATAAATATATGTAAATATAATGAATATAATATATATGAATATAAAAATAAATATAATATAAATATATGAATCGATATACAGAATATACATTAAATATATTTCTTAGCATGTGTGTGTATTTATAAATATAAAATAATTATACACAGTGCACCCACATATATTTTGTAAACACAAACTTTTATTTTGGATGCGATTAATCGCGATTAATCGTTTGACAGCCATGTTTAAAAAAGATGTAGATTTAGATAATTTAATATATTTTTAGAGAAAATAATGTTGAATTTAATATCAGCTGTTTATCGATTATCGGCCATGACAAAAAGTATAATTGACTTCATGATCAGTATCAATTTTTAAATAATTTTCTGCATATGGAAAAGAGCTGCATGGACATTCTTCAAAAATTCTCCTTTTGTGTTTTTCAAAAAAAAAAAATAACAGTATACATAACTCATTTTTTAAGTAAAGAAAAAAACTGCTTATTGACAGATTGATAGTGTCATAATGGCTTAATGTCTATCGTATGAGGTAAACAAATTTGATCTTCTGACGAAACTTGCTGTCACAGTGCGTTTAGTGCTGAATCTGGTACAATGTTCCA
Organism: Pimephales promelas; assembly: GCF_988280905.1. NCBI lineage: Eukaryota > Metazoa > Chordata > Actinopteri > Cypriniformes > Leuciscidae > Pimephales > Pimephales promelas. Next base: position 21,975,819 of record NC_142770.1, on the reverse strand, counting down.
CCCCACTATAGCACTTCCTCCAGCTAAATTTGTCAACTTACATGAGTATATTGTTCCTGTCTGGTACATTTATAGGTAATGCTATGAATTTTCTTTTTGACAGATGAGATTTTTCACACCGTTTTTCCTCTTGTTGGTCCATTGGTATCTATTTTTGACATTTTTTATCTATTTTTTTTTTTCTTCTTTTTTCCCCTGAAGATTGTTGGAGCATGTTTTATATATTATTGGAATAAGAAAATACATTTTCAGTCATTGTACTTGCCTCTATTTGTTAAATTTACTACCAATTTCGAAATGAAAGTCGTTTAAAAGTAAATTACTCAAATTTTTCTTGTGTGGTGTAATTTTAAGCCTGTTAGCCTTGGATCCAATTCTTTTTGTACAACTAAAGATTGCGTGATGCCAGCTTACACAAATATATTCTAGGAATGTTTTGCTAAGGTTAAGGGAATATGCCATTTTTAAAATTTAGGAAAAAATTATGAAAATTTTACTTTTGAATGTTATCTGACCATTATTAACATTTGAAAAAGTTAGAGAACAAGGTCCAACTAAAACATTTCAGAAAAAAAAATAAACGTTCCATGAACAATGTATAAATAATATTTAGTGCTGTCAAATCGATTAATCGCGATTAATTGTATCTAATATAAAAGTTTGTATATGTATATATTAGGGCTGTCAAATGATTAATCGTGATTAATCGCATCCAAAATAAAACTTTGTGTTTACATAATATATGTGGGTGCACTGTGTATAATTCTTTTATATACATATATATATATATATATATATACACACACACATATATACACATATATATATATATATATATATATATATATATATATAAATATATATAAACACACATACTTGTATATATTTAAGAAATATTTTTATGTATATCTGTATACATTTTTATTATATATAAATATAAATATTTTATATATAAATAATAATTATACACATTGCACCCAGATATATTATGTAAACACAAACTTTTATTTTGGATGCAATTAATCGCGATTAATCGTTTGACAGCCCCAGCGTATATATATATATATATATATATATATATATATATATATATATATACATACATACATACATACATTTATATTAGATGTGATTAATCGTGATTAATCGAGTAATCGTTTAAATAACGTTTTGAGAACATTATTAAAGACCACATAACTTTGAACGAAAAAAAGTGTTGACAATAAAGAAAATGACAGACATTAGTTTGAAACTTATACCATATCTCACTCTTTCGCCAACGTTTATTGTCAAGGTTGTTTCTTTTGTCTAGAGACTGTATCTAAACTTAGAAGGTTCTCCGTTGTGCATGTAGTTTGACACTCGTATGCTTCAGTTGAAGTTTTCTCCCATCAATGTCACAACATTACCCCCCCCCCTTTCTCGCCCACTGTCAATGTTGTGCTTCCAACTTTTTCAGAGCGTCTTTGATATATTTCTTTGGAAGAGAGGTGTTGCAATTTAGAGCTCTGAGAATTTTTAGATCAAGACGTATCTCTCCAATTCCCATCGGTATCAAAGCCAGTTGGCAAGGTTGCAATCAAAAAGCTGAAAACGACTTTCAGAAAACGCGACGTGTTTGACCTGCTCACGAAAAGTGAAGGAACGTTGTCGTTTTGATAAAAGAACGCAGAGCTATTTGATATTTGTGGTTATGCCGCCGTTGAAAACGACTGTTAGAGTTAGTGAGGATTGTGTAATTGTTCAGTCAGTTTATACAGGCCTCTTCTGAATCATTTCCAACAGAACGCTTCTTTCATAGAGAGAGAATACATATATTGTTTCACATGTTCTAGCAGAATGGTAAAAACGCAGCCCACTCTTCAGAACAAAGCTTCCCCTTATTTTCCTGCTTTCTGAGAGATTGAGGTCATTGTTAATTGAAACACAGACACATGTTAATTAGTGCAAGATATTTTTCCCCTGAATCTCTCCAACTAACGATGTCCTTCAATTAATTACCGGCTTCTTGTCTCTGCTGCAAGCTAGTGCTAGTCAAGAGAAAAATAAATTAACGAATTGGTCCAGCCACAAATGAACATTCACTCGCCCTCGTGTCGTTTCCCAAATGACTGCCTTTGTCCCGTGGAGCACAAAAGAAGATGTTTAGCAGAATGTTCATGCTGCTCTTTTCCATATGAACGGAGCGGTGGCCACAGAATGTCACTTCTGCATATTCAAACCCAATGCCATTTGGTGTTGTTGATATAAAACGTTAATTTGTTCGTAGATAATTCAAATAATAATGACTGAATGTTTGGTCTATTCCACAAACAAAACTTACTCAAAGTCATGTGAACTACTGTTATGACACTTTTATGTATGTAAAAAAAAAAAAAGCTTTGAATTAACATAAAAAAACCCACATAAAATTATTTAAATTAAAAAAACATTAAATAATATTAAACTTAATTGAAAACTGATTACTGAAGTTAAAGGGATTGTTCACTTTGAAATGATTTTTTTTATATGTTTTAGCTTCCCTCAAGGGCATCCAAGATGTAGGTGTCTTTGTTTCCTCAGTATTTTCAATTTTTATATTTTTAGGTCAAACCGTTTGTGTCGATCAGTCATATAATGGAGGTCTATGGTCACCACCTCAAAGAGGATGCACAGAGAAGTCCAGATTAAACATGATTTAATGACTCGTAAATGTAAATACACATTGATGGCCTAAGACACGAAACGAGCGGTTTGTGTGAGAAAACGAACAGTATTTATATCGTTTTTACCTCTTGTAAACACAGCCACATCCAAGTGATCTGAGGGCGCGGGCGCTTTGTGGATGTGGTTACAAGAGGTAAAAACAATGTAAATACTGTTAGTTCTCACACAAACCGCTCGTTTCGTGTCTTAGGCCATCAATGTTACATTATGAGTCATTCAATCATGTTTAATTTGGACTTCTCTGTGCATGCTCTTAGAGGTGGTGACCATAGACCTCCATTATATGACCGACAGACAAGAACGGTTTGACCTAAAAATATCAAAATTGAAAATACTGTGGAAACAAAGACACCTACATCTTGGATGTCCTTGAGGTAAACTAAAACATACCAAAAAACAATTTCAAAGTGAACTATCCCTTTAATAGCATATTATTGTACTATTGTACTAGTATATAAATAATGCTAAAAAAACAAAACAATTTTGGAGTTTGTCAGACATGGCCACTATTGGAAATATGGATAAGAGCAGCCTGAACATTCTAATAAACATCTCAATTTGCGTTTCATAGTGAAACATAGGTATTATTATTATCATTTTATATTAGGGATGTACCTGTATTAAGATTCTAGCCAAAACTGATAAGCTGATCATTCGTTTGCAAACTTTACTCATTTGGTTTTCATAATGGCAAATACCGATATTCTATACTAGTTTGTCTGGATAAGAACAAAAAAATCAGTTGTTTTAAAGTGAATTTAGGAATTTACTTTATAGTCAATTAAATGCCTTACTAACAAATTGTTAGTTTGACGCTGACATCAATCTAAACGTAGGCTTGAGAGAAATCAAAGGAAATTAATGTCAGACCAGGAGGATTTCCTGACGCCTAACGAGTTTTTCCATGGTGATTTTTGGGATATAATCAATCTGACATGTGTATCAAACACCTGTTTTCCCCAAACAGAATGGCTGCCACCTTCCATTTTAATCAGCCAGGAAAACTGCCATGGTGGGCTTGACTATCCGCCCCAGAAAACCAAACACGGATCCATCGCCGCTCCGCAGAGATATTTATGAGACGCACTATCCTCCTCCTACAGGCGCAAATGATGTCCTTTCCGGAAAGGCGGGCGTGTACCTGAGCGTTGTGGGCGCCTTGCCATGACATCTTGCCTTTACATTAAGAGGAAAGCACAATGCTATTTTCTGAAGTAGTACTTAACAGGAGGGGAGGGAGGGACCTCGGGAGTTTCCGCCACTCGTTGGGAGTCTTGATAGTGGGAAAGAGGGCTGGAAAAAAGTGTTCATTTGAAAGCACTCTGTATCCTCAGAGGGATGGGTAACCGCATTGGGAAGAGTTAAAATCCTCCATTAGACTGAAAGGTTACAGGCTAATAACTGACTGTGGAAATAAGATAGGAGAATGAACGCTTTTTGGCATTCGGGCTAAGTGGAAATTGTGTCTTGCAAACATGAGCATATAGCGGAAGGTCTCGGCTGTAATAGCAGGATGTTAGTGGACATCAATTTCAAAATTGACCTTATTTGTTAATGTGCTCCTGGAGTCCTTGTGATTTATTATTTCAAAGAGAAAAATAAAATCTTTGCAACATTTCAACATTGTTCTGTCTCTAAAATAACTAGATCATTTTTCAGGACCGTAACATTTATTATATAAATATTTTGGTGCTGTCAACATAAATCTAACATAAAAGTTAGTGTTAAAGTAAATATAATAATCAACATAAAAATGTTGATTATTACATTACATATTAATTATTTTTAGAATTGTATATTGTGAGATTTTCACAAGCGCTCAAAGTTCAGCATTTCAATTTTAGATGAAACTCGCAGCTGTGATGACACAGCGAAACTGGTTATAAATATACTATTTCCCTTCTGCTATGATTCATTACTGTAGCATTCATTTTTTTTTTCTTTTGTTCGCCAATAATTGTTGACAATCTGTTAACCAACAGAAGTCAGTAATTTACTATAATAATATATTAACATAATTTATTTTGTATTAAGCAAACATATTATTAATGTATTCATAATAATATTGTTAATAAATCTAAACATAATATACAAATATATTTATAATACATATATAATATAATTAGCATTGATATTTTAATCCATTATTCACTCTCAGAAAAAAAAGGTACAAAAGCCGTCACTGGGGCTGTACCTTTTCAAAAGGGAAAACTTTTGTCCATTTTTGGTAATATGTACATTTTAAGTGCTAATATGGACATTAATGTGCTAATATGGACATTTAGGTGCTAATATGGACATTTTAGGTCCTAATATATACACTTTAGGTGCTGATATGGACATTTAGGTGCTACTATGTACATTTTAGGTGCTAATATGGACATTAAGGTGCTAATATGTACATATTAGGTGCTAATATTTAGATTTTAGGTGCTAATATTTAGATTTTAGGTGCTAAAATGTACATTTTAGGTGCTAATATGGACATTTAGGTGCTACTATGTACATTAAGGTGCTAATATGGACATTTAGGTGCTAATATGTACATTTTAGGTGCTAATATTTAGATTTTAGGTGTTAATATGTACATTTTAGGTGCTAAAATGTACATTTTAGGTGTTAATATGGACATTTAGGTGCTAATATGGACATTTAGGTGCTAATATGTACATATTAGGTGCTAATATTTAGATTTTAGGTGCTAATATGTACATTGTAGGCGCTAATATTTAGATTTTAGGTGCTAATATGTACATTTTAGGTGCTAAAATGTACATTTTAGGTGCTACTATGTACATTAAGGTGCTAATATGGACTTTTAGGTGCTGATATGTACATATTAGGTGCTAATATTTAGATTTTAGGTGCTAATATGTACACTTTAGAATGCTAACATGTACCATTAAGGTACCAATATGCACCCTTTAGGTACTTTTGAAAAGGTACATCCCCAGTGACAGCTTTTGTACCTTTTTTTTCCTGAGAGTGTAGGCAAATATAATATTTGCCTCACTCGTAATCACATGGCCATTTTGTAGAATCAACTTGCTGACAAATACATAAGACTCTATTTTTAAATGGATAGTTTTGCCAATATTGAAAATACTACTTGAGAAACATGGTCACGATGAGCTGTTTTTGTATGGAAAATGGCACATATTTTTTTCTAAATTCTGCCCTTGTGCTCACAGGAACAAATGGACGAGACACCTATTGGTTTGGAATGACATGAGGGTGAATAAAATGACATTACATTTTTGGGCAGTCTACTCAATATAATATGCAGACCTCTTGTTTGATTGTCCAATGCAAAAGTGAATGACCGGTTGAATTACTCAGAGCGACCGAAGCGAGACGCCGCAATCGAGCAGCCATGGAAGATGCGCTTCCGCGTAATCGAGTCGTACAAGAGCATGCTCCACTAATTCACATCTAATGCGCAATTTTTAAGCAAGATCTAGGTCAAATAGTATGTCCCATCGAGAGAAAGAATACTTCCAGCCTGCCTTTTATTTTAAATGAGTCACCCCCCACACCATGCATTATTCGGCTTCTCCTGCTCAAGCATGGGCGCACAATTATGTCAAGAAATTCCTTGGCTTGAACAAGCGCCTGAATGGTTCACTTGGTCATAAAGAAGATCGCAGAAGCACTCAACTTCTTTATTATTTAAAGCCCATCATCTGCTCGTTTCGGAGACTTGAGCCCTACCGCTTCTCCTGAGTTTAGATGAGGTGAATTTGTTTGTGTAATCCCTGTCGACTATACTGATGGGGGTCGACAGGGATTACACAAACAAATTCAAACAAACAATCTAGATGATCGTGTGCTGTGAATGCAACCAATCCTGGGAAATTTTCATGTCTTAAGCGGTGGTTTCGCGAAATGTCAAGTTTTTTTTCTCTCTCACAAGATGGGTGGGTTGGCATCTTGAATGAGGTAAAACTGATATTGCTCGACAACTCCACTTGATTATGTTGAAGGGATATGTAATGATGTGAAAAGATCTGTGAGCAACAACAACTGGAAAGCCTTTTGATGGAATCATGTTGAATAAAAATTGAATCTTCTTTGAAGATAACCATTGATACCATGTTTTTCATATGGAGACGTAATGTGTGATAAAAAGTACTTTTTGGACATTTACCATATTACCAACTGATACCATAACTATGCCATTGTCCAGAATACTTTTAAAAGGAATGGTTCTCCAAGGTATTGCCATGGTGCAGAGAATATGGTTTTACCAATTCAAGCTATTTCAAGCCATGACATTTTTCAAGGAAAAAAAAAACAAATTCTAAATGATTGGCTATTTTGTCTGCCTGACGAAAATCACAGAGGAAAAACCCCAAAGATTTGGATTGAAGGAAGGCCTCGAGCCATATCTGGGGACCATATTTGGGGTGCACCTTTGAATTGCACCAACCAACCAGAATACCTTAGCAACAGTGGAGCAACCATCCAAAATGCACTTTGGCAGCAAGCTTTGCACAGAAAACGCAACAATTTTTTGTTAGTCTAACAGCACAGTTTATTTTTTCTTCCTTTATCTTTGTGTGTTTTGCCCAACAACAACTGTCTTGCGTCTCTCCAGAATCCAAGAAAAATACGACCTTGTTTTGTGAAACAGTTTCCCCTAAGTCAAATAAATAACAATGGCGAAGGAGCTGCCATAATGGAAGCTCACATGTCATGAGGAATGCTCCTAAGGCGGCGCGAGAGGGGGTTGTTATGCTGTGTGGGCGCATGCATGCACGTCTTTATCCTCGAACACGTCAGAATGATTCATACGATGACAGAGCAGCCACTGTGCTCGCTTCCCGCTCACAAGTGGCTGCTTTGTGTCTTCGTCAACCTCAGTACAGAGATGGCAGGACATGACGAGCAGGACCCATTCTGCGAGAGATGCCCGCTCTCTCTGGATCTGACCGGTCCAAGACCGTCGAGAAGGAGCGAGGTTAGGCAGCGATGGGGAGTCTTGCCAAGTCGGCAGGCAGCATCCATTCCCATCTTGAATTTAATATCCTAATGCACTCTTCGAATCGCAGATCTAATAAGATGGAGAGGGAGGGAGGGAGAGAAAGAGGGTGGCCCCTTTCAATAATGAAAACCGGGCAGAAATCTCTCAAGCAGTGAGAGAGGGAGTGAGAGAGAGAGGCCTACCATAAATTACAGAGTCAGGAAGTGACACGCACGTCTCCAAAAGCTCTTGGAAATGCCAATATCTGGACTTATTTGCAGTGCAAAGATGCGGCAGTTGCAATCCCGAGCAGTGAAAGTGCAGGGTGGAAAATTCAAGATGGAAGCATTGCTGACTGTGAACCCCAATCGAGCCAGTGTAAAAGAAACAGCCGACTGCTCTACTGTATCTCCCTCTCCATCACCCTTTCTTTAGTCCTATCTTTTCATAGAGTTCAGGGTTTTCGATTATTGCTGCACAGCACACATTTGTCCTTTTAGGAACATATTTTGGACATTGTTGTAGCCGAGACCAGCTTATTCGAGTCCAGACCTGAGTAGGGTGTGTCAGAGTAAAGAGTAAAGACTGAAGGCCCGTTCACACCAAGAATGATAACTATATTAACGTCCATTCTGTTTATTCTAAGTCTGTCTCTTTAAATGCTCAATCTTGTAAAAGCAGGATGGATTCTGATTGGCTGCCAACATTTTTATTGCTCATCAGCTGGATAAAATCGTTCTGAAAGTAATTTCAATGATTTTGTTTCTCTGTGTCGTTATCGTTATAGCTGTGGTATGAACTCTTTTTAATATTGAGAACGATTTTTAAAACTATATCTTCATCATTATTCTTATAGTTATCGTCCTTGGTGTGAACGGACCTTAAGAGTAGAAGAGGGTCGAGTCCGATTCGAGACAATACCTGAAGAGGGTTGAGTCGAAGTCGAGACTTGGGCTTGAATAGGGTCAAGTCTGAGTCAATATTGAAACCGAGTTGAGGCGAGACCTGAATATGTTTGAATCCGAGTCTATGAGTCCACTCTTAACTGTGCGTTCACACCAGATGCGAATAGCATTCGCGCGCCAAGAGCGAAATTGACGCATGTAAAAACAAAAGTTTGAAAAGAAATTTACGCGCGTCAGAATCGAAACGTTGGCAGCCATCTTTTTTTATGTTGATCGAGCATTCATCGAGAGAGTCACCGCTTTGTATTTGCTCTGGAGAGCAGAACACCGGCGTGGGGTTCATCATCGCCGTATTTGTGTCCACCGGACCCTTCCGAGGCGAGCCGTTTGGCTAGTTTCACAATTTGCTCGCTCCAGAAGCTGTGCCTGGATCTGTCATTTATTTTTGTTTTTATGATAAATAGAGCCAGCCTCCAAAAGTTATTAACCTGTCCTGTGATTTTTTTTTTTCCCTCATGTCCAGACACAAACTTATGCACATGTATGTTGGTTGTCTTTACATCATAATAATATTTAATATAATCTAGCAATGGAATACATAACATTCAATACAAACGGAACATGTCTCGTATATTGAAATAAAGTTTGGTCCGACTTTATATTAAGTGGCTTTAAGTACTATGTACTTACATTGAAACAAATCATTTGATACAATGGACTTATTGTGTACATACATGTTTTTACATTGTACTTACATTTTTAAATTCCAGCATGTAATTACAGCTGTAATTAATTTATGTAATTACATCTGTAATTACACAGTTGACCCTCCCCTCACACCTTAACCTACCCTTAAACCGACCCATACCACCACACCTGTCCCTAACCTTACCCATATCACACCTCAATAGCAGCAAAAGTGTTTTACAATACAACAGGAACACAATAATACATTGTACTTATTGTTCAATGTAAGTACATAGTACTTAAAGCCACTTAATATAAAGTGGGACCTAAAGTTTTAAGTGATAAAATAGTTGCTTTGTTGTGCATTAGAACCACACCAGGCATTTAGCCATATTACAAAATAATTTATTGAAGCATCCAGATCCTTCACCACGTGAGCAAGCAGCTGGCTCCTGATTGGTTAACGCGGCGCGAATTGACGCCAAAGTTCAGATTTTTCAACTCGGGCGGCAGACGCGAATTCCCAAGTTATTTGCGCTTAATGCGCCAGACGCGCCATTTACGCAAATTTGACGCGTGAATGAGGCGTTTTCACGTCTACCGCGCCGCGCTCTACGCCTCATTCCCGCCTCAGGAATTTTTTACGTGCGTAACGTTTCTTTGCATTGACTTAACATTAAAATCACTCACATCTGACGCGCTATTCGCGCCCGGTGTGAACGCACCATAAGTACTACAATACTTATTTTGAAGGCCACTAAGTTATTTGCGCTTAATGCGCCAGACGCGCCATTTGCGCTAACTTGACGCATGAATGAGGCGTAATTCGCGTCTACCGCGCTCGCTGCGCTCTACGCCTCATTCCCGCCTCAGGAATTTTTTATGTGCGTAACGTTTCTTTGCATTGACTTCACCTTGAAATCACTGGCGTCTGACGCGCTATTCGCGCCCGGTGTGAACGCACCATAAGTACTACAATACTGATTTTCAAGGCCATCAGAATGTCTTTCTGTTTTGGAAAAAAAAAAAGAATAAAAAAAAAAAACAACAACACAAACATACAGGACAAAGAGTTTGTAGAATGGATAATATTGATGTCCATGATCAAATGCCCTCGAAAATTTGAATGCCCCTCACGTTAATATCACTTGTCACAACTAGCATTAGCAGTTAGCAATCATGCATGACTGTGGCATAGAAAACTCCCAAATAATACCTCTTTTATATCGCAATCGTTTCTTTTAGACGACAGAGCTATTAAATGGAGAGCTAATTAACTTTCTTCTGTGGAACACAAAAGAAGATATTTTGAAACATGTCTCTGCTTGTCCATACAGTAAAAGTCCAATGTTGTTTTGGACACCATTGATTTCCATTGTTTGGACAGAAACAATGTTCATGTCTGGAATGACATGAGGTTGAGTAAATTAGCTATTTAGACTTTAAATGAACATAACTGGGAACTATTACGTCTCATGAGCTATAAAAGAACAACCTTTGAGCAATCAGATATTTCGTCGGCTTATTGCGCTCCTTATTCTCTCTCCCTATCACCTCCTTGTTTTCTCTTGAATATACATGTCTGCGCTAGTAATTACTGCACAGATCTCTCTGTTATGTAGCGCAGAGGATGCGGTGTCAGTATGAATTAGGGATGAGACAGCCCTGCAGCTGACGTCTGCACTCGTTTTGAAGATATAATCATCCACCCTCGTGGCTCCACCAGCATTTGTTTCCATCGCCGCCTACTCTTTACGCTAAAATACAAGCCGATCGCTATTATTAGCTCGTTTGGTTTCTGTAAAATAAATCGATTAGGCTGACCTAGTTGACTTGAGGTTTATGAACGGGACGAGGTTTAGTGTCTCCCATGCTGGTGGGATGATGAGATGCTTGTGGCACTCCGGCTTAGTTTTAGCAGCAGGCATCTAGTCGTTCCAGGATCAAGGCCGTACCCTGCACAGTCCTCGGAAATAGTCTAATTCTCTTTCTAATTCTCAGAAATAGTCTAAATCCCACTACCAGTCCGACACAAGTGCGTGATCCAGAGGACAGAACGAGACGCTGATATCATCGCCCGTCATCTTTATAAAAGTTTTTTTTTTTTTTTTTTTTAAACGTGCCAGCTAGGCGAAGTGACTGCATGTGATTTCATGCAGCATCGATTACTTTGTGAGAGGCTAACAATGCAACTGTGGGTGAAGGAGCTGGCACACTTGCATTTGAGCATGCACTTTTATTGTTTCACACTAGTTTATGTTCCTCTGCGGCATGCAGCATTTTTTTTTTTTTTTACCTCGGCACTGAGCTGCTTATCATTCTAGAGGCTGGTTACCTCTCGCTGGCTTTGATCAAACCCTGTTTCTCCGCCTTTACTCGGCTTGCCATGAGAGAACCTGACGCCCATTACCTCTGCACCTATCCCAGAAATCCTCTCTGCAATTTCCTGATGGCCTATGGGGGGTTTTGATGGAATGTCATAGGTTGTTAAGAGGCGGTGAGAAGTGCCAAGCTCTCAGAGTTTCCCCCGGCCCGGTCCTGACGCCCCGCACTAAGCCGTTTGTTGCTGGCGTGACAGCCGCTAACCGCTAACCGTTGCTAAAAGTGGCCTGCTTTTCCTAGCACTGGCTAATCTCACTTTGTTTCGCCAAGCTCCTAGTTTCCACAAAGCCAGCACTTAAATAACAGCGTGGCTTTAAAGAGCCGGCCCAGGCCGAGGTGGAGGGAATTACGGTGGTGAGAGCGGCGCATGGTTCATCGCTGAAGATAAATCGACGCCGTTCAGTCGCGACACGCTGCTAAACCTATTCATGCACTTATAATGCAAGACGGGACCTTAATCATTCAACGCTAGAGTGTTTGTTTGTGGCTGGGGTTTTTTTTTTCTTCTTTCTGTCTGCCGAGTGCCTAAAATATTTAACAAGGCTTGTTCTATTTTTGGATGGGAGCTCATGCTCCCCCACTGTGCGCGTTCCTTTGCTTTTTCTCTTTTCTAACCATGATATGACGACTTCTGAAATTCAGTTGGATGCAGTTTTTAGCTTTGCCAAGAACCAGCAGTGAGTTGGTCTTCGGGGTACGGCTGTATTTACCTGCCGACGGTTGAGAGATTTGGCTATACCATTTATCTCACAGTGTTGCAGTGATGCTACTCTAAAACTCTTCAATTCAAGATCCGAGAAGAATACTAGAGCTTATTCTCTGATATGTGTGTTTTGTTTGTGAATCTTTTTTTTTTTTAACAAATATATTAAGTTATTGTCTTATTTGTTTAATTGATTAATCGATTGATTTTTAGACTTTTAGACTAGTGTAAAATAATTCAAAATACAAATAAAACACCATTTATCTGTTCATCATGAGATTTATTTTTAAACTACTACTACTAATGAAAATAATAATTTAATAAAAACTAGGGCCGTCAAGCGATTAATCGCGATTACTCACATCCAAAATAAATAGTTAATAAAAGTTTGTGTTTACATAATATATTTATTTATTATGTAATAGTGTGAAATAAATAAAAATACAAATAAAACACCATTTATCTGTTTATCATGAGATTTATTTTTAAACTACTACTACTAATGAAAATAATAATTTAATAAAAACTAGGGCCGTCAAGCGATTAATCGCGATTACTCACATCCAAAATAAATAGTTAATAAAAGTTTGTGTTTACATAATATATTTATTTATTATGTAATAGTGTGAAATAAATAAAAAGACAAATAAAACACCATTTATCTGTTTATCATGAGATTTATTTTTAAACTACTACTACTAATGAAAATAATAATTTAATAAAAACTAGGGCCGTCAAGCGATTAATCGCGATTACTCACATCCAAAATAAATAGTTAATAAAAGTTTGTGTTTGTGTGCTGTCAAAAGATTAATCGCGATTAATCGCATTCAAAATAAAAGTTTGTGTTTACATAACATAATTATATTACAGTATATACATGAAAATATTTCTTAAATATATACAAGCATGTGTGTGTATTTATATATATAAAATAATTATACACAGTGCACCCACATATATTATGTAAACACAAACTTTTATTTCGGATGCGATTAATCGCGATTAATCGTTTGACAGTCCTAAATAAAACCCTATACATAGTAGTAATAATAATAACAACAATAATAACATTGTTTATTATTATTATCTAAAAATGCGTAAAAATACAAATAAAATGAAGGCCTGTTTCATGTGGATTTTTTTTTACTCCGGTTACGTACTCAAATTTCTTGTACTAAATTCTTTTCCATTTATTTGATTCATTTTTGGTCTTACCACCAGTAAATGGAGGCCAAAACGAGTTGTTTTCCTCAACGACTGGTTCTTTGAAGATATTCCGCATGCAAATTGAAGAAGTTGGCAGGTGTCACCATTCACTGAGGACACGCAGCCGATCAGTGTGCATGTTAATCACTTTCAATGCATCCTAGATCTGTCTATTTTCACCTTTTCTTCCTTCCTCCCCTTCTCTCCCTGCTGTGCATCTGTCCATCACGATGACAGGCGGATGGGATGCTCCCTCGAGAGAGAAAAAATAAAATACATGGAAATTTGCTGTTGTGACAGAGAAAGACCAAAGTCCTATATTTGTAGACGAATCTTAGCTAGAAATGCCTAATCTAAGAGCAGATTCCGTTCGTAATTCTCTTAGCCTTTGCGCCCTGACCAATCAGAGCTCATCCTAAAACAGTTTGTGTCCTGCAGTATGATTTCCCACAGGCTCGCTGTCAGTTGTCCACATGGGGTTTAATCTGGAATCATTACCTCTCGAAGGAGTCTTGACGGATGTCATGAGATGTATGGATATTAATTGAAAGGTTTGAAGTGTCGTTCTCAATATCAATGATGAATGTTAAGCACTTAATGTGACACCAACACAGCAACCAGAACCCAAAATATGTTTCATTAATATTCAGAACTGATATGAGATTGACGTATTCTTGCTTGTCTCGTCTAATTATCTTCTCTGCATGTCTTAAAGCACGTCACCTAAAGCGCCTGACTGTAATATGGCTTATTGCGACACTTACGGGTCCTACAAACCAATCCTCTTGGTTGCGTATCACCTCATGCGTGACCACCAAACATGCTGTCTGGGATTAGACTCAAAGGTCATATGTCCCAGTAAGCGTGCCATTTATGGGGAGATGAAAGCAAGCGGTTTGAGGAATAGCTTTGAATACCTGCCATGACATGTGCCTCTCCGCTGAAGAGCAGCATGTAGGATTTTTCCTCGTGTCTCAAGCACACAAGTGGCTTCAAATGAGGTTTTGGCGCATATGGCTTCCTAGAGCCAAACACAAAAGACCTTGTTGTAGCTGTGAGATGGTTTCACATTAGAGAGCTGGCTGCTTTTTATCCAGTTCTCTGACTTTAGAGCTAGTGCTACGATGTTGTACATTTTAAGATTTGTTTTTTGGATTACCTCCATGATAGATTATACAACTGCCGGTCGAGACATTTTAGATTGCTTGCTTGCTGCTTAGTGTCCTAGATTATTTAGCTTACAAAACAAGTCAGAAAACAAGATCTCCATTCTTTTTTGATGAGTAAAACCAGGCCTGGGCAGATAAATTGCACATTGTAGTCTGTTACTGTTTACAAATTACATGACGGAAATTTTAATTTAGATTACTTTGTTTAGGTAATGTATTCGGAGTATCTTTGGATTACTTTTAAATTACTTTTGACCTTACTCTTTTAAAATCTCCGGGGTCTCCAAGTAAATATTTTAAGCCAAAGGGGTCTGATTGAAAAAGTTTGGGGAATCCCTGCATTACATGAACACACACTAATAAACATGAAAATTTTACAAAAATATGAATCATTTACTGCCATTTTGTGAATATGTAATCATGTAACTGTAAAAGTAACTGTAATCTGATTATGACCATTTTAAAACTTAATATAATCCAATTACAAGTATTACATTTTTGGAATCTGATTAAGTAATCCAGTAATCCAGAGCTGGTTAAAACATTGTTTTCCAGTAAGCAACCGATTAATTGGAGTATTTCGTCTCAGTCGTTTTTAAAGATAGAGACTCATGATTTAGATGTGGGTTAAAGTAACTTGTGGGGCAGGAGCTGAAGGTCACAGTCCAGACTGGCAGGTCACGTTGGAATCATGCATCAATTATTCTTGTTTTTGCCTGACACTGTGAGTTGCCAATTTGGGTGCCTGTTTTAGAGCGCTGGCATTCCGGGCAAGGTAAGCGTCCACATTTAACCACTGGTTCTGCTGTTTTATTGGCGTGGCTTCAATCCAGAATAAATTAATAGGCTTTCCAGTGCGTAGATCTGTCTTTGCTCTGCGCAATGTGTACATTTGTGTTTAAAGAGTGTTGAAAGGGGAGTGACCATAACATAATGTAAGTATAGAGTAAATATACGCATGATTCACTTAAATTTATGCTGAAAATGTATACCCTTAGTTTACATTTTTCAAGTGAAATGACTAATAAGGTTGGTTGGTTGGATTGTGAGTGAGTGAGTGAGTGAGAGAGAGAGAGGGAAATGAGCGAGTGAGTGAGTAGGTGAGTGTGTGAAATGAGTCAGAGAGTGAGTGAGTGAGTGAGTGAATGAGTATAATGAGTGAGTGGGATGGAAATGAGTATAATGAGTGAATGAGAGTGAAATGAGCGAGTGAATGAGTAGGTGAGTGATTGTGTGAGTGAGTGATTCAGTATAATGAGTGAGTGAAATGAGTGAGTTAGTTAGTGAGTGAGTGAGTGAGTGAGTGAGTGAATGAGAAAATGAGTGAGTTAGTGATTGAGTGAAATGAGTGAGATGAAAGTGAGTGAGTTAGTGAGTGAGAGAGTGAATTAGTATAATGAGAGTGAGAGTGAAATGAGCGAGTGAGTAGGTGAGTGAGTGAAATGAGAGTGAGTGAGTGAGTGAGTGAATGAGTATAATGAGTGAGTGAGTGAAATGAGTGAGATGAGAATGAGTGAATGAGTATAATGAGTGAATGAGAGTGAAATGAGCGAGTGAGTAGGTGAGTGAGTGAGTGATTGAGTATAATGAGTGAGTGAAATGAGTGAGATGAAAGTGATTAAGTGAGTGAGTGAGTGAATTAGTATAATGAGAGTGAGAGTAAAATGAGCGAGTGAGTAGGTGAGTGAGTGAAATGAGTGAGATGAGAGTGAGTGAGTGAATGAATGAGTATAATGAGTGAGTGAGTGAGTGAAATGAGTGAGATGAGAATGAGTAAATGAGTATAATGAGTGAGTGAAATGAGTGAGTGAGAGAAATATGCGAGTGAAATGATTGTGTGAGTATGTGAGTGAGTTAGATGAGTGTGTGAGTGAGAGTGTGTGAGTGAGTGAGTGAAATGAGTACAATGAGTGAAAGAGTGAAATGAGTGAGTGAGTGAAATGAGTGAGATGAGAGTGAGTGAGTGACAGAGTGAAATGAGTGAGTGTCTCAGTAGGTGAGTGTAATGAGTGAGATGAGAGTGAATGAGTATAATGAGTGAGTGAAATGAGCGAGTGAGTGAGTGGGTGAGTGTAATGAGTGAGATGAGAGTGAGTGAATGAGTATAATGAGTTAGTGAGAGTGAAATGAGCGAGTGTGTGAGTGAGTGTAATGTGTGTAATGTGAAATATGTGAGTGAAATGAGTGAGGCAAATATGTGAGTGAAATGATTGTGTGAGTATGTGAGTGAGTTAGATGAGTTTTTCGAGTGAGAGTGTGTGAGTGAGCGAAATGAACGAGTGGTTGGGTGAATGAGTGAGTGAGTAGGTGGGTTGAGTGAGTGTTATTGTTTTTAATTGTATTGAGCCGTTTCGCAGTGTCCTGTGATGTGATTCTAATAAAATCTAATTATTTTAATAAATGAACTAATCCTCCTATAATTATTTTGAAAAAAAAAATGGTTCTAATTACTTCATTTTATTTAAGAGACTTCATGACATATGAGTAGTTTTGAAAATGTATTTGTCACGCTGCAAATTTACAATAAATGGCCTTTTGTCAGGACCACTATCGTAAAAAAAAAAAAAAAAAAAAAAAACATTTGGCAATTAGCATACAGTTTGGATTGGCGGTATGGTTCTGTTCTGGGCAAGAACTCCCTGCGCATCCATGCAGCAATAACCCAAACATAACCAACATGGATGGATTGCAAATATCATTAATCTAATATTTTAAAGTACAACATAATTCGAGGATTTATTCCGATTCAAGGAAAATCAAAATGCCAAATACTGACTGACGAGAGGCGGAGCTGGGGATGGAGGAGGGTAATTAGCTCCTGAGAAACGCGATAGCTGCTAACGTGACCTTTAAATTAAATTAAATGAAGGGAAATGTCATTTTCAGGTCACAAGGTCAAAAGCGAAAAATTATAAAAAATGTCATAAAAAGTATTACACTTTCTCTTTTTAAAACCCCAAAATAATAATAATTACTTAAACTGTACTGAGAATGAGGTGTGGGTAGAATGAGGGGGTAAAATGTGCTTAAACAGTGCTTAATGGTGCCAAAATAGGTTTAATTTTCTTTAAGATAACTAATATATTTTGTCGATTCTTTCCTTTAAATTTTTGGGATGAAATGAAATGGGTTCTTAAAAGGGTTTAGATAAACAACAGCTCCTCTGTGCGACAACCAATTCAAACAGAAGAAAATGAACACAATAAAATACAGTCGTCCCTCTGTCTGCATGTCCTGAAGAGGGGGATCTTGACATCCGTGCACCTGCATTTTTAATTTCCACCCTGACCGCTCCACAGAGCTCTAGTTCCTCCAACGAGAGATCAGTCAGAGCCAGATGGAGATGTCTTTTCCCGCAAGTCATATATTACTCTTTCATTCCCCTATCTCTCTCTGTCATGAAGCAAAGTACTTCACTGAAGACGTCTCCTGCCATCACAGGGTCTCAGGCAAGCCGGAGTGATTCAAATGTAAAAATAGCATGACGTGCCGTCTGCCGATTGGCAAAAAAAAAAAAAAAAAGATTTGTTGGCCGTCTCACTCTTTAGTGACTGGTACAAAAAACAAAAACCCACAGGAGCCAAAGAAACAGAGACTTGCAGATGTAATTGAATGAAGAATCACTCGCCTCATATTACGGCCAATTTAGACGCAAGGACAAAACGTACATATCCGTAATGTTTCTACATTTCATTTTCTGGTTAATGAAGCCATTCAGAGATCAGGTGACGGACGAATCAAGGGAAAGCAGAAAGAAAGGGCGGAGGACTTTTACATTTTGCTAAGGCAAGCATCACTGTTGCGTTTGCTCATACTTGGGTTGGGAACACTGAAAAAAAATTGAAACACGTCCGAAAAAAGAACTGTAACTCATTAAATATCCTATTAGTCAAAAGTCTTGTGGACGCATATTTCATATGTGTTTTGTTTTTCAATAACCACGCATAAACACTATTCTTTCAAAAATACAAACATGCACATACATGTTGCTCACATATTATGGTAGCCCTGTTTGTGCTAAATATAGTGTAATTTCACCTGTGCCATTAAACTGAAAAAAGCACAAATGTCACAGCATGTCAAAACATCTCAAGGACCCCAAATACACCTTGGTCACTAGATGGCAATTTTTTGTTTACTATCTTTAGGGCAGTACATGCATTTCTCATTTCCAACAATGCCTTCCTTAAAAGTACTAAAAAAGCGTTAAGGAACTGCTTTGTACTCTTCACAAACTCTACCTTTAATCCTCTGCAAAGTTTATTTCACTAAAAAAGATCACAGTCAAAGTTCAGCAAAGGATTAGTTTATCAGTTACGGCGAGATAATCGGGAGCGAGCCGCAGTGGGGAAATCTTTATTTATTTATATTGGCACTCTTTTGAAAGTCTTATCCCAATCCACCGGAGTTCTTTATCCGTTCTTATCCTGCTCTTAACCTTTGAATCTCGACAGCCTCTCATCAGGCATCTCTGCAGGGAACAAAGCGATCTGACAGGTCTGTACGATGACTGTTATAGACGCTTCTAATTTACACATTTATCTTGCTTAGGCATATTCTGAAATCTGTATGCTAATTAAGCGCTCGAGTCTCACAATGTCCTGTTATAAAAGATTCCAAAAACTCTGTGTCTTCTGGCACTTTCAGCGAATAATGTCATATTATATTTTTTGTAAAGCATTAGAGGCACAAACCCCCTTTTTTTTTTTTCTTTTGCGACATGTGGTAACACTTTGGTAACACTTTACAATAAGGTTGATTAGTTAACATTAGTAAACTACATTAGTTAACATAACAGCACTTTTACAGCATTTATTAATCTTTGTTGATGGTAATTTTAAAATGTACTAATATTTTATTAAAATCTTGTTAAAATTAGTTAATGCACTGTGAACTAACATGAACAAACAATGAACAGCTGTATTTTCATTAACTAACATTAAAAAAGATGAACAAATACAGTAACAAATGTATTGCTCATGGTTAGTTAGTACATTAACTAAATGTTACCTTATTGTAAAGTGTTATTAATCTCATAATAATAATCTCATAAAACATGTAATTTGTAATTTGATTTTCAAGTATTAATATTAATGAGAATAATGGCAACATTAGAATATAAGAAGAAATGTCTCGAATTTGTAAACAGGGTGGCAAAAAATATAAAATGTATTTTTATTTTTTTTTATTTTAGATGTATAAACTATTGTCTTCTCTGTTATTCACAACTCTGTTACTCATACTAATAACAGTTTTTTTATTTATATATCTATTTATAAATGTATCGGTCATTTTATTTATTTAATAATAATAATGAGAATATTAGAACATAAATGTCACAAATTTGTAAACAGGGTAGCAAAAACTGCACAAACAATGTTTAGATGGATTGGTTTCCGTTATTTACAACCCTGTTTACAACCCACATTTTTATTTTTTTATAATATTTTATAATATTTATATTTTATAATTTTATTTCATTATTTATATAATAATGAAATAAAATTACAGATAATATTAATAATAATATTATATTATTAATAATAATATGAATCAATATTATCATTATTATTTTTATAAACTGTATTTACAAATGTACCAGTTTTGTTTTGAAGAGTTGCAAAAATTTCAAACCACATACAAAATTAGAAATGTAATTTATCAAATTAAAGAAAATATTCCATAATAATTTGTTTGGCATACAATCTTTTCATGTATTATATTCAAGATATTATATAATTTGTTTGGCATACAATCTTTTCATGTATTATATTAAGATATTTGATTTAATTGTGTACCCTATTTTTGGAAAGAACTTTTGTTCTCTATTATCCCTTTGTCGTCTCTACAGTATCAAGTCTATATTTAAACACTGTGACATTTATTTTATCCTTTGCATGATTATGGAAAAAAAAAAAAATCCATGTCCTGATCTGCAGTTCCCGTAAGCAAGCAGCAAGTAATGCGAGTATCCAGAACCTGAACCGCCTGACTATTCTAAAACTATTGATCATAGGGCTCCACACCCCCGTCCCAGCATCTCTAGTGGCTTCTCGGGTTGCTTGCGTCATCCTCATTGAGTGGAACCAGAGTAAAGCGACAGATTGATAGAACGACCTTCAATCCAGGCAGAGGTCAAAGGTCCACATAGGCGTTTCTCCTAAATTACAGGCCATACATAGTCATGCCTTAAGGTCAGAGCTGGAACAAGGACTAGAGAAGGATGAACATAAGGGATAAATAAGCGAAAACAAGGGAGGTAAGAAATCATTTTCCATAGTTTAAGTTTGTATGTCTCGAGGGACTCTAGTTACAACTGCAAAGAGATGCTTTTTTTTAGAATCACATTTGAAACTACCTCTATTTTTGTCCTACTTATTAATTCTACGTCTTTAGCTGTAAACAGAACATACGTTAAATCATTAAATTCAATGGAGGGGGATAAAAAAATAAATAAATAAATAAAAAAACATTAAAAAGCTAGAAATAGCCTGTAATATTTTACAGAAGGGTAAGAAACAAATGCACGTGAAATAATTCCCTGTAGGTCTGCATCGCATATATTTTTAGATGTGCTTTCTAGCTATGATGTGTCTGTCGGCAATGTAACCGAATGCATCCAGAAAATTGGTTGAAATCTGAGAGAATCGGCAGCATATGTTGGGATCTCGCCTGAGGGGCTAATGTGTCCCGTGAGAACAAAGTGGTCCCCGCTGCAGAGCACCCATTTACCCCCGCGTGAAGAGGATTTTAACTGATGATGGCTCGATCTGAAGAGGGCTACGTGTCGTCAGTGGTTGTCCTGTGAGAAAACTCAGTCTAGATGCTTGGCCTTGTGACGTTAAATTTCATCAGTGAAAAGCACATTATCACTCTTAGGCCACGTCCACACGAAATACCGTGCGGGTTTTTCCTCGTTCTAAAAAAAAAAAAAAAAACGTAAACACGGCGTTGTCTCAAGAAATATCTGCATACACACAAAACCACTGACACCGACTAAAAACGGTGTAGTATATATGCCAGACCAGTATGGGGCGCTGTAATTCTGCCACAGAGATACACTAAGATTGCGCACAACCTTGTGCGCTGTATACGAACCAAGAAGAAGACGACGAAGATGGCGTGTGACGCAGCAGACACGTGATGTGATGACATCATCGTTTCACAAAATATACGTATTGGCTGTACACACGAAACCGCAAGTGTGTCGTTTTCAGATTTATCCACTTTGGTACCTGGTTTCATTTTCCCAATACGCCGGATCCGTGTGGACGAAACGCCAATACGATAAAAAATGTATACGAATACAGCGAAACGCGTTTTCGTGTGAATGGGCCCTTAGTCCAAAAACATAACTTGTATAAGTATGCAAATGTGAGCCACTAGCCAATGTAGCCTCATTGTATATGAATGGCATAAAAAAATGTATACTCCTTGAGGTTCATTTATAATGTTAATAAAGTTAACACAAAAACAAACAAACAAATATATATGGAAAAATGATTACGTTCAGCCCTAAATCTGACCCTCTGAAATGATTTTTTAAGGGGCGGATCATTTAAGGCTTGTCAGTAAACGGCGTTGTCATGATTGGCTAAGGCCGTGAGTCCACCAAAGCGTTTTTAGCCAGCTGAAAACGCTAGTTGCTCTGCTGAAGACGCCGTGCTTTGGGCGCTTGAGAGCGTTTTGGCAGCGCAGCGTTTTTTCCGTTGAGACGTTTCGTTGCTATGATACAGAATATCCGCAGCAGTTTGAATGTTGTGACAGTTGGTCGGTGTGGTATTAGTCCCGCCCCTCCTCCACTGTGATTGGACGGCTGGGTAAAAAGTGACAGTGATGAGCGCTGCGTTTTATCCAAAGTTGAAAATTTTTCAACTCCCAGCGACCAGTAAAAACGCTGGGCGCTCGGCGCTTCAGCGTGAAAAAAAACGCTCACCGCCTCGGTAAGCTCATGGCGTTTAAAAAACGCGGCACTCCCATTGAAAACAATTGAAAACATACGCCAGGTGCGTGGAAAAACGCTTTGGTGGACACACAGCCTAACATCGCCATTGCATAGGAAACCGTATGAATGGCCACTCGCTATTACACGTGTTTTGTGAAAACATCAATATAAAACCGTCATTTATAGATAAAGCATTATGAAATCATTTACTTAAAGGGACAGTTCGCCCCAAAATGAACATTCTGTCACCATTTACTCTCCCTATATCGTCCCCTAATATGAAAATGAGCTGTTCTTTGAGCTTGATTAAATTGGTTTTAAGATAAGATATTTGAATGGCCTTTATAGCATTACTTGTGACTTCAGAATTCAACACGCACTTACATGGGTTTACAAATCGTGTTCGGACACATTTTAAAAAGAAACCTGAAAACGAGCTTATATTTAGAAGCATCTGCTTTCATGTACTTGCATTGAGTATGTCATGAATTGTGTGGTAGTACATTCTGGAAAACATTTCGTTAGTCTCAGCCACCCTAAAACTCACTCACATCTGGGTCACGGCACCAATGTAACTCTGTCCAGTTCTACTTGCACTGCTCTGAGCGGGATTCAAAGCAGTGTTTCCGGCAGGTGAGCAAACAAGGACGCTAAATACTTCAGCATTTAGCGTCAGTCGCTAGTGAGCAACTTCTGGGCTTTATTTACTCGCACAGCTCTTACAAGCTGGCTTCCGCTTCCTCCCATCCGGGTCACGGCACCAACTGAGCCCTTTGGTTGTACACGCACCACTCCAGGTGGAATTTGAATTGACGTTTCCCGCATGAGAGGCGGGCGTGTTAACAAGGCTCTGCCTCTAACGTCAGTCGCTAGTGCACCTCTTGAGACCTGGGGAGTGAGGTTTATTAGCACAGCTCTTATTAACTGGCAGTCGTCACATTATGAATTGTACTAAACGCAAACAAAAACATGGCCTTGAAATTGCCTGTTTAAAAAGTATTTTAAAAGGCTTTAAATGGGCCTGGGATGAATTTCATTTGGGAAGTGAGAGGAAATGATGACTCGGATCTTAACAGGATTCTGTATTGCTGTAGTGTGTTCTACAATTAGTCTTCTGAGCTCATCGATTTAAGCCCACTGTCTAGCAAGAGACGAGACGCGCAGATCCTTTGTGGGTGTTTTTACCCAGAGGGGCCGTCCCGATTGCTGTCCAGATGTCCATTACTTTAATTGAGAGTAAGGAACAGCAGACTGCCTACTTGAGGGAGAAGGATATAAGACAGGGAGAGGTAACGTACAGGGATGAGAAGCTATTCCTGGTCCAAAAAAAAATTCCACTTTGCCTCTCTTCTAAGTGGTAGAACTATTAATGTCTTCCTGTTGGTGCATTAATGTCTCCTCCGTCTATAAAATTATAATGAGATCCCTCTTCTGCGCTGTCCTAAAACATTCTAAGAGAAAAGGCGTTTGCGAGCCATACTTTGTGTTCCCTGTTGAATCGTTTGCAATAAGACCACATGTTCGAATAAATAGGGCCTATTTTAATAGTATGTCGACCATTTTTGACTTTCAGTCATGGGAAGTTCACATGTTGCTAAATGAGCTCAGAAGTTGCAACCGCCCATCGAGGCTCGCTTTATTCCAGTGTCATTTAGAATGACAAACGGGGTATTTTTATGTGGCATTGTAGCTCTCACAGGGACTGTAGTCTGGGTTGTGGAGACGGCGAGCTCAGCGACACAAAGCCTTTGTTTTGACAGGTTTCTGTTCTCCATCCTTTTCATACCAGTGTTTTAGATATTTCTAGGTTCATAATTGTTTTGTCTATGGTTTTTATTTCAGACCAGTTGCTTGTTTGGGGGATATGAGAGAATTTGTCTTAACGGCATCTTAACTGTGGTTTGTTCTTCTAACATTTAGCTGATTTAAGCGTTGTGATCAAAAGGAAAATCTAAAATAAATTAGGGCTGTCAAACGATTAATCGCGATTAATCGCATCCAAAATAAACGTTTGTGTTTACATAATATATGTGGGTGCACTGTATATAATTATTTTGTGTATATATATATATATATATATATAAATACAAACACCAGAATGTATATTTAAGAAAAAATTTTCCATATAATATAAATGATATATAAATCTATATACAGAATATACATTAAAATATTTATTAAATATTTACAAGCAAGTGTGTGTATTTTTATATATAAAATAATTATACACAGTGCACCCACATATATTATGTAAACACAAACTTTTATTTTGGATGCAATTAATCGCGATAAATCGTTTGACAGCCCTAAAATAAATGTGTGTTTTTTTTTTTTACGATTTTGTTACAATTTTGGCAGTGTGGTTAGAAATATACCATAGGGTTGAGGAGACCCTTTTTATGAGCTTTTTCTTCCTAAGCAAATAAATCGTACCCCCTTAATTAACTCGCAAATTAATCCGCTCAAGACTTTAATATTTTGAGCATTTTTTTCCTGATTAATAGTCAAAGCTTGGGATTACTGGTTCTAATAATTATAATGTCCAATATAATGGATGATTTTAATCAAGGAAAATAAAATGAGACACAAAGTTGCATGACCGAATGCAGTAAAATGCCGTCACTGAAAATTACAGACGCACTTTAACTTGAGTAGAAATGTAACAGAGGAATTTTTGTTTTAGGGCCAGGCGACTATGATTTATGGTGGTTATTTTTGGGCCTTAAAACAACAGGTGACATAAACAATGAGCTTTATCCATGTGCAACCAACCACTACAACCTGGCAGAGCTTGCATTGAATATTGCTAAAACTATGTTTTAATGTTTAAAAATGACATAAACTCACTCTGTGTAGATGGTCAATTTAGTTATTGGAATACATTATTATTATTACTAAGTGAAATATAAAGGCGATTTTACCACATTTGTTCAATCTTTAGACTGGAACACTGAACTGGAAAACACTCTTTTGCGGTCTCAGCACAAAAACAACAGATGGCTAAATTATCTTGACTTATTGTCTTGGTGGATTGCAGCAGACACAGGAAGCCCAGCATTATATTATCCCTTGTAATTTGGATTTAGCACAATGGCTGTGGAAATCTTGAGGATCCTTAAAATCATGGGGGGTAAAAAAAAAAAAATCAATAGGTGCTGTAGGGGTTAATGAGGCAGATGTGCGCTTCGTAGAAGAGTTTGCATGCTATCTGGACAGCTTAGCCATAGGTTAGCTGGATATGGGCCAGACTGTGTTCTAGTACTCGACTGACCCCCTGGAGACGGAGACTGAGTGTTCACTCAATAGACGAAACATGGACTGACATGCTCTCGCCATCCAGACATGGATGGCTGAGCTCAGCGCTAGTCAATCGAGTCAACATCGCAAGTTTTATTTTTAACAACGCTGGAATGTAACACTGCAAGTTAAGATTTAATACAAAGCAATGTGTAAATTAACAAGGGCTAACACCACGTGAACTTCTTAAAGGAGTAGTTCACTTTTTAAAAAAAAACTTTTGCTGATAATTTACTCACCCCCATGTCATCCAAGATGTCCTTATCTTTCTTTATTTGGTTGAAAGAAATTAAGGTTTTTGATGAAAACATTCCAGGATTGTTTCCATATAATGGGTTTCAATGGGAACCAAACGGTTCAAGGTCCATATGAGAGTTTCAGTGCAGCTTCAAAGGGCTTTAAACGACACCAGACGATGAATAAGGGTCTTATCTAGCGAAACGATCGGTAATTTCATAAATAAATAAAAAAGTTTAAGTTTTATAAGCTCAAATGCTCGCCTTGCTCTGTTCTGTGACGCACGTTCGTGACTCTCCTGTTCGAATTCGTTCATCAAAATGAATGAATCTTTTTTCGGGTCATGACTCGAAAGACCCTTATTAATCGTCTGGTGTCGTTTAAAGCCCTTTGAAGCTGCACTGAAACTCTCATTTAGACCTTGAACCGTTTGGTTCCCAATGAAGTCCATTATATGGAGAAAATCCTGGAATGTTTTCATCAAAAACCTTAATTTCTTTTCGACTGAAGAAAGAAAGCAAGTCAGCAAGTTTTTTTTTTTTTTTTTTTTTTAAATGATCTACTCCTTTAATACCAGGTGTAAACAGGGCCTTAGTTGTAGATTAATCTTATCCCAACAAACCCCACAGTCAATACTGATTTTGATACTGATTCACAGGGGTTCAAGCTGTAAAAACACTAATCCCATTGGTTTATTGGAATGGTGTTCTAAGAATTAACTTCACAAAGTTGTAATTGTATGAAGCAGTTAAAAGACAGTCTGCCTACATCCTTAACTGCACCAACCCGGGCTCATCCCAAGACGTCATATAACTGTCTTTTGACCATACGTCAATATTCGCCTTTTTGGGGCCCCCTTAAACGTCGGTAGATGAGGTTATGGGATCCTAACTCTACCCCAGACCTAAACCTAACCCTAAACCTAACTCGTCTCCTAACTGACGTTAAAGTTAAAGCGTCAGTTGTATGACGGCCCGGGATCGCCATCTACCGACGTTTAAGGGGGCCCTAAAAAGGCGGATATTGACGTATGGTCAAAATACGTCCCAAAACGTCAGTTATATGACTTTTTGGGCTGAGACTGTGTTAACTGCACCACAGGGGTGACCAAGAACACAAGAAATTCATAACCATACCCTCTAATATTTGCTTCTTTGAAGGCCTGGCCACTTTAACTTCAACCAAGCACTACTCTTCAATTGAAGAGTGGTCAGACTCACACCACTTCTCCTCAAGGTTTTAATGAGGTCCGCGGGGAGCAAAGCAGCCTGCTTGCCATGCCCTAACACTCTGTAAGAGTGCTGACCTCCCGCCCCATCATACTGTCAAACTGTGTCAGAAGAGACCCAAGAACTATTAAAACCAAATGAGAAATGAAAAAATGAGTCGCAAAACTTGGACCGCTAATGATCCGTTCAGTGTACATGTTGGCTTGCCGCTGTTTATTTCTCAATTTCGCTCAAAGATAAGCCAGGCTGATTAATGTTCAGTCACATGGAGGTGATGATAATTACCCCGACTGATAAAATGTCACAGATGTTAAAGGTTACATTCGGCCCTGTTCTTGATAACTGCCTTACTTACCATTTAATCCCTCCAGAGATAGTTTCACTCTATATCATAGCCATTTTGATGACTAATCTTACCTAATCTCCTTTAATGATCATGAAGACAAACTTTTAAATAAAGTTATCAGTATATTGATTCACGGAAAGTGCAAGTTCTGCCTCTGTGATGTTTAAAAACATTCCTCTGTTTGATTGAGTAGCCCGACAACAGCAGAACTGACTCAACCAATAGGGTGAGTTTGGGGCGGGGCTATCTATTTTACAGACCAATGGCAATTTTTTGCGGTTATTAAGTGTAGTGACACTAGCAGTGTAGGAATTACACACCTTCATCTTCAAATAGAGATAATTCATTGGTCTTTCCAACAAATCAATGCATAAACATGACGCATCAAGCATGCTACTTGAGTTTGCACGTACAACGAACAAGTGTGTGTGTGCATTAATGAGACAGCGATGGCCTTTTGATTTATTTGCATTACAAAGCAAGCACAAAGACTGACTGTAATCCATCAAAACCAGGCAATCTGATTCCCCCGAAAAGCATTCTTCAGATAAACAAAATTACGGCTTTAAAAGACCTGCGCCCCATCGAATCCTGCACTCCTGGAGTTCGGAAAGATTGCTTAGGAGAAATATAAATAGATATCTTACAAACAGATACGTCTGATTAAAAATCCTCTTTAAATAATGTCGCAAACGAATGTTTCGTCACAGGCGAGTCTCATTATTCCTCCAGGTGACAAACCCAGGTTATAATATCCATACACTAATATCCTGGATCCCGTCGTCATTTAATAAATGCACTGCTGACATTTACGCATCTTTATCTTATTAGTATAACAACAAAATATTAGTCCTAAATGAAGAGCAGCATAATAACCCAACGCAACACAGTGCCAATTAGGTGAAGGGACAAATGATCTAATTAAATAATTGTAATTCTGGGGGTTTTATGCTATGACGGGCGAAGAAGCGGGGACGGCAGACAGGCTTGTTAAGCCATGTCATTTTAATTGTGATTTACAGCTCTGTTCAGTCAATGCGTGTGTATGAGTGTGTGATGGAGGCGTCTGACGGGCTGAATGGCCTGCTCTCATTAGTAAATGTCTCCCTTCGTTGGCACCAAAGAATAGAAAGCTATGACCGTCGTTTAACCATCCTAGGGGTTGGGCAAGGCCTGGATGCACTGTTGGTTTTTTAGCAATTAGTGCCGACGAAGCAGGTAAACGTAGTCCTCACAGAAGCGTGAAGTAGCGCTGGACCGTATTCTTCAGTGCATGGGCGGCTTGTTAAGTAGACATGGTAGACATATCCCTTTTTACATCTGATATTTTAATCTCTATATTTTTAGTCTCCATTGTCCCCTTTCAACCACTTTTGTCCTGATTTCTTCAAGGGGTGGGTCTATGAGGGGGTAAATGAATGGGCTTTTTCAGAAATAAGCTTACGCAATATACATATGAACGCACATGGAGACGACGGACAAACATATGGAGAACATCAGCTTTCATTTCTGCTCTGAAAGCCGCAAGATCACACCGAACACTGCCATCTCAAACCAAACTTGGGTCTTCAGTCGACAAAGTTAAAAGCTAGAGCGCTTCCAATAATGTGTCCGTGTTCGATCAGTTGGCGGAGAGAAGGCGGTTTTTCGACCACATGAGTGTTTACACTACGAAAGCGATTTTGGTTGATTGCGTTTTCGACTAGCTCTGGAAGTGGTTGAAAGCGGACACGCTCAAAACGTTTTAGACCCCATTTACACCTATATTTAGCTTTGTCCACTTGTGTTTCGATCGACCAAAACAGATCTTAAAGGGGTGATGAACTGAGAAATCAAATTTTTCTTGAGGTTTTGACAAAGATGTCATCATATTATACGAATATCCTGTAAGTTTCACAACTGAAAACGTCCTTGTTAGTCCAGGCTCAGCAAACGACTCGTTTTTCAAAGTGGGGAACTATGACATCAAAGAGGATAAAACACCACCCCCGCAGAAGCAGATCAACGCCTACTTCAACACGGCCCGTTTAGCCCCGCCCACCGATTCGCGCATCACACATAGCTAAATAACATAGATGCCTACCTCATGATGACAAACGGATCGAGGTACCGCGAAATACACAATATTGTGCAGTGCCTGGTTGTGGAAGAAGACAGTCGCTGCATGAGTTTCCTCTGGATTCCAATAGGACTGCATGGATAAACTTTATTTTTAATGACGTTCCAGCTGATGAGGTAAAACATCGTCCGTCTGTTTGTTTCATTTCACTGAGGATTGATTTGTAAACAAGACTGGATTTGCAGACTGATTAAGAGTAAAGATCGGTGCTGTGCCGTCTATATTGGACCTGACAGGAATCGTGCAACACACGGACTCTGAGTCGAACATGTATGGGCGAATCATTCCGGTTGCCATTTCACAACATTGGACGTTTTCAAAACAATTTCCCCCAAGTGCATCGACGGGTGAGTCGAAACTTATTAAAATGCAAAACTGTTATCCACTCACAGCAGTGGCCGTTTACTTCCAAGTCTTCAGTGCGAGACGCCCATAAAAACCGAGCGTTTTTCAGCTAGACTCAAAACTAGGCTTCAAAATAGCCTATTACTTATTCATTTTGATGTTTTTGAATGCAAAATCCAAGGGAACATCATAAGTTGACCTCAGACAACAATATAATACAATTTAAAAAGCCAGTTCATGACCCCGGCTTTAATACCAGGTGTAACCAGGGCTTAGGATTGCTATGTATCCATTTGATGTAGTAGACCCAACCGTTTATGGTTTACTTGGTTTTGTAAGCTTCCAACTACAGTTTTACAGTTGCATGGTATCCAATTAAAATAATAGAGGATAACATCATTGTTTCAGGAATGTTAGTCCAAAGGATATTGATCCAGGAATATGTCCTACTTGAATATTTAAAAGGGTGGTTATTGGTGGAATTTGTGCAGTTCTGTGTAGCAAAAGCAAAACATGTTTTCACAAGGTATATGCATCGAGTCCTGTCGCCTGTACTCTAATTTGAGCAGGCTGTCTGGATCCCTCAGGGGTCCAGCTGTCCAGCAGGGAGCAGCTGAGGAGCTTCCCAAAGATCAGAGGCACACGCCCGAACCTCTCTGCTTGTGCAGCTGACAAAAGCCCTACCCCGTCCCTCCGCCCAGCCCCACTCAGTTTGCTTTGTGCAGCAGCCCTGGAATCCACCCCTGTGTGAAGGGTGGGTGGCACGCTGTGTTGTTTTAGCACCATGCTCAACTGGGCTTAGGCGTCAAGTCTCTAAACCTACCACATATCTGTCATTGGAAGGGTTGGCTGACACAGACTTCTAATGGCAAGGATATCACAAGCCACCCCTTGAAAAAAAAAAGAAGCCTGAGTCATGATGGCATCTGAAGCCGTCACCGTTGCAAGTTAATTCAAATGGAAGACTGCAGTGCTTGTATATTATGTATTTGGGTCAGTTTGTGTCAGGAAGGCTGGGGTTGGCTCATCAAGAGCGAAGTTTCCCATAATCTCGGTGTATGGCAAGCAACACGATAGGAGTTCTCAAATCTGCTTTCAGAAACAGTCTGGAATAAAGTGCTTGGTTCATTTGACAATTTCTCCTTGGAAGTCTTTCACAGTAGCAATCACAAGTCTATTCAGTATGGCTTTGGTCAAGAGGAAGCACTTACGGATGTCCAGCTAATGGCAAATTACCCACCCCTTGTGATCTCAGTGTAGTTTCACGGGAAGCAAATGGGAACTCTGAAAATCCAATAACTCCTTTACGTTGCTTCTCTGATCCCTTCTTTCCAATCTCCGTTATATTTACACCGCCATCCTTTGGTATGCGAGTAATCCTTAGCCACTTCAGAACCGGGGGTCAGAGATAGAAAATAAGAAAAGAACCTGCCGTAATTTTCCTCGGCCGGTGACCTTCACCCAGATTAGGTGGCGGCCGAGATACCGAGGAGTATGTAATAAAACCTAAGAAAAGAGAAATGGAGTTTCCTGCCGAGTACGCCAAACCCATCGGCACAGCCTCGGGAAGGATAAATAACTCTGCTGCCTTTGCCGAGCATCTAATTAAATCAAAATAGGGCAGTTTCAGTTTATTGCCTACACTCATTAAGTACCTACCCAGTCCTGGGTACTCCTTTGCTTGGAGTTTGAGATCACTGAACAAATTTAATTCTGCACCACCACTCAGCTAGAGCCTTTCGCACAAAATGAGAAAAAATGACGAGTAGAATTGCATTGGGTTTAAGCATTAGGGAAAATCGCTGATACCTTCAGATGGCAGGCACTGCGCTTGGATTAGTGGTCATGTGTTTGACTTTGTTAACTACTTCTATTATGTGCAAAATTACAATTTTACTTCTGGGTTTAAGAGAGTATGCTGCCCTCAACAATTTCACAACCAGCCAATTCGGAGTTATTCACACAGTTTCATTTCTGCTTAACAAGAAATAGACCATCTTAATAATCAGATTTCGTTCTGTAAATTTAATGACCAAATATTGTGTGCTACATAAGGGCCACAGCACACTCCACGCTCACCACGTGGGCTACTCTCACACACATTATAATCCGCCATCTGACCGATTGAATCATGACTTGAGCCTGATCCATGCTAAACCTGTAATTCCACAGCCAGGATACTGAGAGGTAATTTTGGTGGCGGCACCATCCATAAAGTCTCTTTGAAACCTTTCCCTTTCTGACTTTTTTTCTTTTTTAGGAGTGATCCTGACACTAGAAACCCATAAAGGATGAAATTGATGGACAATAAACATGTCATTAGCATACACTTTTAGTCTATGTAGCTTTAGATTTTATCTGGTAAAAATCTGTTATTTTGTAGCTCATAAATAGGCTGATTTTATCCAAGAAAATGCCTATAAATGCAATGAGAAGATGTAATTAAGATGGTGGAACTTGGCAAGAAAAAGTATTCCTGACTTTTTCTCTCACAAGTGGTGACACAAACCTATTGGAGGCAAAAATATTACCCAGAAAATTCAAATAGGATGAGAACCAGACACACACAGCATTAGCATTAAGCTAACCTGATACAGGGCGACAATCACACACACGTGAGCAGTAATAAACAAAACATTAACCCTGTTGATAGCATTAGCATTTAAGCTAAGTGGCTTGTTAAAGCTTTAGATTTTACATGGGGAACATTTCTGATTGTTATTTCCACAGAATTTGCAAAGAGAAAGTCCCACATGACACACTACTACACTATGAACTTAAACTACGCAGTATATACCCTTGAAGTATTTGAATTGGGACACACACCATATAATTTAGGTAGCGGCGCTAATCACACAGCTATTTTTCTTTTTTTTATAGTTAGCGGAGCAATATAGGATGACAATCTAACACACAATCAATAAGCAAAGAATAAAAATGCCATTAGCATCTAAGCTAACTCATTTGCTAACCACTTTAGGCTTTGTGGTAAAGGCTTGTGTCTTGTGCAGCTTATGCAGTCCATGATTAGGCTACATTTGTGCAGGTAAAATGTCCTTAAATGCAGTAAAGGAAGTAGAGGTCATTTTGGCACAGACGATCAATGGTATCAGATCCACATTAGAAAATAGTCCTTGTAAAAATACACAGGTTTAATTTAGAATGATATGGCATTATCCCTGAACTAGTCCTTTTATTTATGTGCAGTAGCTGACGTACGTTGATCGTGGCTTTCCATTGCTGAGATTCAAATGTCTGGTGTCCATAATTTGAATTTTACCTAGCAATTTGTTTCTCTTTGTCCTTGTGCAAACAGCAGTTCAGATTCTATGCTCTTGTTCACTGATCTGAGGTCAGGAGTTTGTTTGCTGCTGCTCTTCTACCACATGTGTTTGTTTGTTTTCTTTTGAGGAGGCTGATTCCAGATCAGCACTACAGTATGTGGAAAACTCAGCGTGGCTGTGATCTCATGAGTCATGTCACCTTTGGCACAGATTTACTCACTGTCTTTTTTTGCTGTAGTTTTTGGGAATGTTTAAATGGCGACGCATCTATGTGTACGCAAATAATAATAACATAACAGTAATTTTATTTAATAACAATGTATAATAACAATAATACTGATATATGAAATATATAAATATTAAATATATATAGTGTATTCAATAATAATTATTATTAATAATTGTTCATACATCTTTCTCTTTCTAATATATATATATATATATATATATATATATATATATATATATATTAGTTTAGTATAATTATAGTATATATAATATTAGTATATTAATCAACATTTGTATTAATGTTGTTATTATTTTATCAGCATAAAATTATTTGTAATAGGTTTAGTATTATTAACAGTAGCAGTACTAATAATATAACAGTCCTTTAATTTAATAACAATAAAAACAATAATAAAATTGATATTAAAATTGTATTAAATATAGTTATTTATTATTCATTATTAATATTATTAATATTGTTCATTATTAAAATGAGTTTTTTATATGTATGTATTCATGTAAATTTGTATTAATGTTGTTATCAGCAGCATCATATTATTATTAATAGTAATAAAAAATATTTAATAACAATAAAAAAAATATATGTATATAAGGGCTGTCAAACGATTAATCGTGATTAATCGCATGCTTACATAATATATGTGGAGGCACTGTGTATAGTTATTGTGTATATATATATATATATATATATATATATTTCACACACACTCACACACACATGCATATATTTAGGAAAAAAAGTATTATTTATATATAAAATATTTATATTTATGTGTAATATAAATTATATACTATATATATATATATATATATATATATATATATAAACCTATTTACAGTATATTCATGAAAA
Organism: Pimephales promelas; assembly: GCF_988280905.1. Lineage (NCBI taxonomy): Eukaryota > Metazoa > Chordata > Actinopteri > Cypriniformes > Leuciscidae > Pimephales > Pimephales promelas. The sequence continues at coordinate 21,941,191 of NC_142770.1, read as the reverse complement.
TATTTCTCAAATGTATACAAGCATGTTTGCATATATATATATATATATATGTATAATTATATACAGTGCACCCAAACTTATTTTGGATGCGATTAATCGTGATCGTTTCGTTTGATAGCCCTAATTATTATATAATTATTTTATTTTTAATAATATTTTTAATAATTTTAATATACATATAGTGTTGATGTTATAAGTTTACATTTCTATTAAAGTTATTAAGAATTATTATTATTATTATTATTATTATTATTAATAATATGGATGTTTTTATAGTGCTTCACCTTTTTGGATTTGTAATAAGCTGCTAAAAAATATTTTTTAAGTATCATGAAGTCGAGTCAATAATGACAATGCAAATTTTTTTTAACTATCCACAAGTTTCCTACGCCCCATGAGGCCTTGCGTCAAAAGTGGGCGCGACTTCCGGTTGGAAGTATACAAAGCGCGATTTGACATGCTTGACACTCGTTCATTCAACAGTTGACAGTCATTCAAGTTATAGCGATCCAAACTAGCTAACGATGTGGGAACACAATCTCAACGAAATTAAAAAGGGTGAAATAACAGTACCTTTACCCTCCGCAGTCGTTGATTGGGAGTATTATAATAACATTATTAATAATCAATAGTTATCAAGGCATGGTGACAGACAGTTGTGCGAGCTGGCAAACATTTAAAATAAAAAAAATACACACTTAGTCATTGTGCTTTGGTCGGAGTTTATTCAAAATTATATATGAATGTGCTGCTTGAATACATTAACTGGCACATTTGGTATTCTGTCAACAGAGGCTTTGATCCCGAGTTTAGGTGTAACATCAGTAGCGAACAGCCAATCACATGCTGATAGAGTTTATAGAATATTAAGAATTTAAACAAATGTACACAGGAAGATTCGTCGTCTTTTGGGAGGTGATGGAAACTACGGTCGTTGGCAGGATCAGAGACTGGCTCTGGCAGGATCACTCTGATTTCGTTTTCAGCTTATGTTCAAAACAATCACGTTTAAGCCACTGAATTAGTTTACTCCGGTTATACATACAACCGCGAACAGCACATGTTGTCCCTGAGCTCCGTAACGACATCTCTCATAAAGATTTGCGTCTTTAAATAGTAAAATAATTCTCCGAAAAACAGCTAGCCTCTTCGCTAACTAACACACAAAATACCATTGGAATGCTACTTCCGCCGCCTCACCGGAAGTTTCACCCACTTTATTTTTTACAGGAGCGCCCCTCGGAAACTTGTGGATTCCTTTTGCATTTTTTCCCCAAATGAGTGTGACATTTTGCGTTGATTTGTGTCTGTATTCACAGTTGTGTTCTGTGTGCGCACTTCTGCACATTTGCCCCTTGTGGCGTGGAGGGGCCGTCGGCAGCATGCAAGATTCCCCCTCCAGTCCCCAGTCTTTTCGCCGAGTTGTTTTCAGACCTGTCACATAAATCTCAGACGGCCGGAGACCCTCGGCGGCCAAGGTCACCGACGCCGTTTAGCTGTCAGTCATCCGGCTGCTTTCATAGAAAAAAAAAAAGCAACATCACCCTGAGCTGCACACTCAGCTCACTGCCGAGAACAAGAGAGAGGGACACAGACACCAGGCGAGAGAGTAAATAATATCACAGCAACAAACTGTCACTTCAGTTTGCGTTTAAAGTCAGATTTCCACCGCGCAGTAATTATACTAAGTCTTTAACAGTAAAATGGCTCTCGGCTCCCTGGTAACGTGGTGTTATCTTTACCTCAGGGGCTTGCGAATGCATTTATTGACCTTTAAGTTGTTGTAGAGCACGAGCTGTCAGCGAAGGAAATTGATTCAGAAAAGAGAGCAATCAGAAAATTCATCCTGAACTCGCCCGCTCTCGCAGTCCGCGCCGTCGCTCGCGGCAATTATCCTAACAAAACGTAATGATGCACGATTGTGATGCAACTGTCACAAAAGAAATCAGCCTAAATCGAGTCTGACTGCTTTGTACTTAAGCACGTGCACTTCTTTCGAGAGCTCTTCAACGCCCCTGCTATCCCACTCAGCATAATTATAGTGATCATGAGCGCGGGATGAGTGATGGAAGGAGAGGGAGGGCGAGACGTGAGGATGGATGGAGTGGGTGGAGGGAGGAAAGGCGAAACTGCATGATCTTGTTTTGTCTTTGTGTTCTGTCAGAGCTGAGACGTGTTACCCTACACTTCGGCGAGTTATAGAGTGTGAATACTCCTCTCTGAAAGATATATGTGGATGAAAGCATTTGCTAGGTGTGGTTTTTCTTTTTAATACCTTGTTTTAGGCAAATCCATTTGGCAAACTACCAGTGCAAAACTACTAGTTCCAAACTACCACTAATTGGATCTTGTTTTTGTGTAAACAGCAAAAAAAAAAAAAATGTCATTCACGTTCATAATTACCTCTGATATTTGGTTAAACATGTATTGAATACACAACTAGATCGAATCAGTGAGGGTAGTTCTTATGTATTTTGTAGATACATTTTATTTACATAAGTGTGCGTCAAAACACATTTGAGATTAGATATTTGGCATTCGCATTCATAATTGGGACACTTATGCAATGTGTATTTGACTTGTTTGCTTTTTCTTTAAAATTCAGGATATTTACAGATCAGAGTAGTATACAAGGATTACATAAAAAAAAAATACATAAAATAAACATGTATTAGTTAAATATGCATACCAGTGAGGGCAGTTTATATATATATATATATATATATATATATATACTGTGTCTGATCCCCTTTCGCCCTCAGAACTGCCTTAATTCTACGTGGCATTGATTCAACAAGGTGCTGAAAGCATTCTTTAGAAATGTTGGCTCATATTGATAGGATAGCATCTTGCAGTTGATGGAGATTTGTGGGATGAACATCCAGGGCACGAAGCTCCTGTTCCACCACATCCCAAAGACGCTCTATTGGGTTGAGATCTGGTGACTGTGGGGGCCATTTTAGTACAGTCAACTCATTGTCATGTTCAAGAAACCAATTTGAAATGATTCGAGCTTTGTGAAATGGTGCATTATCCTGCTGGAAGTAGCCATCAGAGGATGGGGACATGGTGGCCATAAAGGGATGGACATGGTCAGAAACAACGCTCAGGAAGGCCGTGGCATTTAAACGATGCCCAATTGGCACTAAGGGGCCTAAAGTGTGCCAAGAAAACATCCCCCACACCATTACACCACCACCACCAGCTGCACAGTGGGAACAAGGCATGATGGATCCATGTTCTCATTCTGATTACGCCAAATTCTGACTCTACCATCTGAATGTCTCAACAGAAATCCAGACTCAGACCAGGCAACATTTTTCCAGTCTTCAACTGTTCAATTTTGGTGAGCTCTTGCAAACCCTAGAAATTGTTGTGCATGAAAATCCCAGTAACTGATCAGATTGTGAAATACTCCACCAACAACCATGCCATGCTCAAAATTGTTAAATCATATATATGTGCATTTTGTTTTTGTATTTTTTTTACACTTGTTTGTTTATGCTATGCATTCATTATTACATGATCTCCGAACAAATTTTCCAATCAATGTCCGTTTTTAAGGATCTGTTTCGGAAAACTGATTAGCGAGTTCATTTATGACAATCAGAGCACTTGCTAATTGGAGCAAAAAATATCTGCAGTATAAAAATCATAAAATATGTTATTTTCTTGTATGCATGCATTTTAATGTTACAGACTCAAATGAAATTGAGGTTTTAGCAAATTGAAATGAGCTTTTTTTTCCAGCAGAGAAAACATTATTTACCCAAGGCCTGCTGTCTCATTGTTGTCCAGCTTTAGAGATTACATCCAGTGCTTTTAAACAGCTTCTTTTCATATCATCAATGCAATTCACCCAACAATAACATTAACTCAGCCCTTGTGTGATGTTAATAAAGCGTCTAGTCCAAGGACAGCACAGCTTTTAAAGAGACAGGAGCTTGTATAATTCGGTGGAGTGATGGGGATATGGCCGAACAACCCTTGGGACAGGCCGTAAATCAGTCATCCGTGGGGGACTGGGAAAGAGGACGGGAATTGGGGGTCGACAGGGATTTAACCTCACCTTACAAGTTTTCGAAATCAGTTCCATAATTCATGTACACTGAGACGAAGTGTCATTGGGTGTAATGGAAATGCCGCGTGTTGATGAACGTCCAAGAAAGTCCTTTAAATTTGAGATGAATCCAGCTCATACAGTATCTACAACCTTAGAGGTACAGTGTATGAGCTTAGTAAACCGTTTATCTCAAATCAGCTCTGGATGAAACATCCCATTACTTTTATAGCTTTGTTGTGGCTTGAAATACATAATGGCGTTTGCAGTTAGAGTAAAGGCGCAGTCATCATAGTGAAATTTCGTGGGCCACTTCTAAATAGTGGTCAACCGATATTAATTTATTTTTTGACGGCATATGGCGAGAGCAGGGTTTGCTGATGTCCGATGTAAAGATTATATATTTAATATAACAGCATAGTTTGAATCAAATCTCCTGTCCGAAAGTCTGCAAGGTTTGTGAAATGAACCTCGACAGCAACATAGTGTCGGCCCAGATCCGGGCCACGTCTGGTACATGTGGATTCATGTCTGGGAAATGTTTATAAGAGATTCAAAGATTACTTTAAATGATATGAATGGATAATTGCTGTTTGCTGACAGTAAATGAGAGAGTATTATAGTGTTTGCCTTTTATTACAAATGATATAAAAGCAAATGAGATGCATTTGAGATATTAAAGAGATTTTATTCGATTTTGCACTAAACCTCCAATCAATTAGCAAAGTGTTATTTTATTTGCAAACAGACTAGCTAATCACAACCCATCTTATTTACATATACATTTAAAGGTACAGCAGCAAAAGCTTGTTTTTTGATGCAGTAAACCTTAACCAAAAGTGGATTTTTTCAGGCAATAAAACTGCAGTGGCTCATTTGAACAACAAAGCATGTAAAACAATATGCCTCATACTTAAAGTTGACATCATTCCTAGTGTCTAGGGCTCCCCTTCCCTTCTCAGTTTGGTGGTTTCCTGTAACAGCTCTTGTATTCATGGAATGCGCCATTATGAATGTTGACGGGGTGAAGAGGGGGAGGGGGGCTGCAGGACAAGCACGCAGTGAACCGACACATTGGCGTGTACGGCCTTGACTGGCAGGGTGTGTATTTGAGCTGCGTGTCAAACATGGAAAGAAGAGAGGGAGAGAGAGAGAGCGAAAGAGAAAACCAGACCAATGCAAATATCAGCGCTCTGCCGTGACCTAGAACATCTCCCTGCATACAGATGCTTTGAATGAATCCTGAGTTTATTCTCATATCCAAACCCTTCCCAGCGTGAGGGCAGGTGCTTCTTAATGTCGGTGCGAGAGCATATATCGATCTCAAGCTGGGCTCTGAAATGCACTCAAATCTTGTGCGTTTGGGATACTAACTCACGGCATGTGGTCAATGTTACATGTTAAATTTATATAAGGACACGTGAGGTGTTTTATTTATAAAGTTTAGACATGCTTCCCATCATAATGTTGTCATAATCCTTGGGGTACCATGTACATACAATGGAATTGCTTACAGTATAACATTCTGATATCATCACTGGTTGCTTTTGCATGCACAAGGATATTCTAATATTAATCAGAATTTGATCATATTCCGTTTATGAAAGCATCATGTACATTTGTATTTTATTTTATCACTATAACCAGATTAAGTAAAGATTCCGATTTCTAGAATCTGAATACCACATATATTTTTGTTTTAAATCAGAATTTGGTCATATTCCGTTTATTAAAGCATCATTTACATTTGTATTTTATTTTATCACTATAACCAGATTAAGTAAAGATTCCGATTTCTAGAATCTGAATACCACATATATTTTTGTTTTAATCAGAATTTGGTCATATACCGTTTATGAAAGCATCATGTACATTTGTATTTTATTTTATCACTATAACCAGATTAAGTAAAGATTCCGATTTCTAGAATCTGAATACCACATATATTTTTGTTTTAATCAGAATTTGGTCATATTCCGTTTATGAAAGCATCATGTACATTTGTATTTTATTTTATCACTATAACCAGATTAAGTAAAGATTCCGATTTCTAGAATCTGAATACCACATATATTTTTGTTTTAATCAGAATTTGGTCATATTCCGTTTATGAAAGCATCATGTACATTTGTATTTTATTTTATCACTATAACCAGATTAAGTAAAGATTACGATTTCTAGAATCTGAATACCACATATATTTTTGTTTTAATCAGAATTTGGTCATATTCTGATTATGTAAGCATCACATAAATGCATTGATTGCTGTAAACCAGATTAAGCCAAATTCCTGGTTTCTAGAATCCGAATACCCAACGCTAGTATGAATTCATACTAGGTGGCTAATTCGTACAAATTCGTACGACCTCACTCGTGTGATATTGTACGATTTGTCTGAACCCCAGTGATGGGTAGGTTTAGGGGCGGGTCAGGGGGAGGTCATTCGTACGAATTGGGCAAGTCGTAAAACGTATGATTTAGCAAAAATCTTACAAATTCGGTAGGTTCCTTACGAAGTGTTACGATCTTCGTAAGTTACAAAAATACTTACGAAGTGAGGTTGTATGAATTCGTACGAATTAGCCACCTCGTCAAATACGTACAAATTGCCGCGAGATTGTGTTTGAATAGCACATTTGTATATTTTTGCTTTAATCCGAATTTTAGGCCATGCAAACACCTTTTCACAAACACCAAGCATCATAAATGCTTATTCAAATCTGTGCATGTCCAAACAAGGATAAATCTGGGTGATAATAAAGAGCTAAAATTTGGTTGATGGTTGATGCCACAGTAGCGAAATTTCACCAAATATTGATGGGAAAAAGATCAATTTTATGTTATCAATAGTGTAGAGATGCATTAAGATGCATAGAACATAGAGCTCTTCTGTAATAGACTGGCCAGTCTTGACAATCCATATTGTCACACACTACAGGGTGGCGAAGCCTCAATTAGCACTGCTAATTAATCTTCGTTAGATGTGTGTGTAAAGAGTAGAGAGATTTACAAGTGATTAGCATTAAATAGATGAGAGATTGTGTTCCAACAGAGATATTGCAACAGCAGGTTCTTATATATACAGGTGTAAATAATCTTACAGTGTAGGAAGATAAACAGTAGGATGCGTAAACGTTGTTGGTCCCGGAACAACATTTCTGGCTTTAGGGTTTGGGCTGTGGTTTAGTGGTGGTGGGTGAACGGGGGCAGGGAACAAGGCAACACCCAAAAGAGCCTTTGCCAAAGTCATAGTAAACTAAGTTAGAATGGCTTTGACACTCTTATGTAATTGATTACTGGCTAGCAGGGAGCATTTACAGTCGGCACTGCATTTTTTATTCAAATAAGTTCAGGCAGTTGTTTTAATACCCACCGACATAATTTGTATATAACTTGGTTGAATTTATAGCGAAATTGGTAGGAACACAGATAACTTGAAAGTTGACATCAGTATAGTGTCTGTGGATTTTAAACTACAAAATGGCTGCTGTTTAGATATAACGTCTGTCTTTAAATAATACTTAAGAACGTGTAACTCTCATGGTGTTTTCAGTGTTGTTTCACTATATAAAGACATTAATTTCATCTCAAAAGTCATCTCTAAACAGCAAACCTTTGTACTTTGTTTGGTAAAAAAAAATGAAAGGAATTGTTCAAATTTCATACTTAAAAAAAAGATTTATCACTATAATTTTTTATACTAAATTTATATTAATTTACAAAACACTGAAATATCCCCTCAAAAATTCTGAAAATTATATTTCACACAAAATAAATCTAAAAAAAAGAAAATACATGTCATAGGGCACTATTGTTAAACTTTTTAAAACATAATACAATTGTTATAAATAATATTAAGATATTAACAGTGTTGTAGTACTCGAGACTCTGACTCGTCTCGGACTCGGTCTCGAGACCATATTTTAATGGTCTTGGTCTTGTCATGGACCGTGTGCATTTGGACTCGGAATTGACTCGTACTCGAACATTTTTTTTTTAGGACTCGGACTTATTCCCGAGTCCACTCGAGTTCAATTCAAAATATTTTTCATGATTATTAATGTATGTTGATAAAATATTTCTTTAAATTGATTGACACGCCCAGTGATTGGTGATTTTCTAGTGCGCAACTGCGCATGACAAATTGTAATAAAATTACTTTTAACACCACCTACAATGTGGCCTTTTTACCCTAAACTGATCATGTTTTTTAAACTCTAAGTAAATTCAGTACAAAAAAAAAGGATTTCTCTAAGTAAATAAAAGTAAATTAGGTAATCAACCCTCACTGGTCTCGGTCTCGACTCGGACTCGACCGTCTCTGGTCTCGGACTCGACTCTCTCTGATCTCGGTCTCGACTCGGACTCGAGTGAGGTGGTCTCGACTACAACACTGGATATTAATTAAATAGACATCCTTTTTGACTAATATAATTGATTTAAACCATTAAAAATTAAAATAGAAAGCATGGAATTTAGAAAAATAAAATAAAACAGAAATCAGGAAAAAAAAAACTGTCATAGCAGTGTTATTTTAGTATTACTGGGATATTATAATCGATTTATTAATCTTTTAATTAATATTCATTTTTGATTTTCATATTAGATTTTATATTTATATTATATTTTATATTTGTTTTTTATTTAATAAAACTGTTAAATTTCTATATGAGTAATATCTAGTATAGTAATAGTATAATATAGTAATATCTATATAGTCTATTTAGAAATTCTTATTTCAGTTTAAGTTATTTTAGTATGTCGTTAAACTAAATAAAAATGAGAAATATTGCAGTGGAACGAAAACATGTGTAAGTTGTTTTATATTGTATTTTATTTCAGTTAATGTTTATATTTTTTAAGTATTTTATATTTTAAGTATTTTTAGTAAAACATAATATTTTAAGACAACCCCGTTTCATACGGTCCTAGTTTATAGGGCTTTGGCAGTTGCTTAACAGGATGTTGTGACAGGACCAACAGAAGATCCAGAAACATATTCAACTTGGCAAAATCCCTGAGAACCACAGGTGCAAACCAGTGTGCACGTTCTATCTCCTGTTCAACCCGCTGTCTCTTCTTCTAATAGGTTGGTGGATCGCCTTGAGGGAAGAGAAGAAAACGAGACAGGCACAAGTAGCGATCGCTTTGCACTAATGACATGCATATGCCAGCACCACCCGTGGACATGAGTGTCCAAATGACACACTGCTAAACTCCTATACGACGGCCTCATCAATGCCCCTCGTGGGCTTCTGCTTTGCTGTTTGGATTCCTGACCTACTTTTTTTGGAGCCCCGACTGACGTCAAATCTTGGATGTCTTCCAGTGTTATCTGAAAACACACACCCACACCTTTAATTGAGCGGCCACATCAACTGCGGTTTTAATTAACCTGCCGGCAGATTTCAGAAAACTGCAATGTGGGTGAGCGGTGTTACGACGAGCAGATGTTGGCGTGTTTGATTCTATGAATCATCAACTGCTCAACCAAGTCTGCCATTAGCATGCTGTGATATCGCTGTTTTAGGACTCGAGACGTCTGATGTAGCAGGTCCTCTGAGACTTGAGAGCTTGTTTCGTTCACCCCAAAGATTCAACAACACTTGCCAATCAAGTTTTAAATTATGACTCATGCAGTCTAATTTTGGGGACGTTTAGAAGCTGACTGAAATTTGTAAGCTTCCGACTTGCTTCCGATCTCTCGGGAGATGTCGTTACAAGCAAAACACACAATGCTTAGTATTTCTTTCTCAACATCAACTCTTTTTCTCTATCAACATTTTGTGGAGAGCGCACCACATGGCATTTCACAACCTGAACTAACCTTGCCTTGTCATTTAAAAAGGTCAAATTATCTGATATTTTTGACCTTGACATATTCATAAGGGCGAAGGGCCTATAATATCATTTCTCATTCAGAGTGTTGGTTGGATTTCATGACTTTACTGGTCGCACCACATGACATCCTTCCTCCAAAAACCATCTCTGTTGTTGGTATGTGTGATTCCGGGATTGTAGAATGCATATACAGTTATTACTGCAGACTTGCTTTATATCTTGAATATCTCCAACTGCTCTTTACACACAACACTGCCTAAAAAGGCCATCAAATGGTCTCGATAGAACCTGTGGTTTTTCTTTCATGTAGAGGCAGGGGTGCACAAAAACTGCAATTTCTTGTTTCAAAAAGAACAAAATTGCCAAAACTAGCTTCACCTCTTACTCCACTTCTGGGCCTTCACCAAAAACCGTGGAGCATGCAGTGGGGATCATTTCAACAAGCACTTACAGTCGTCCTCTCCTGCTTTGTGAGATTGGCTAAATTGGTGATGCTGACTTTGGTGCCACTGTAACAGAACACCTCATTGTCATCATTCAGCTGCTGAGGCATTGTTGGATTCACTTGTCATGGTTGTCCTCACTTAACTGAATACTTTGCACACAAGAACAGATGGCGTGGCTATTACAGATCGTCTTATTTACCACTGTGAGACACGCTGACTCCTGTCAAGGCAAATAGAAACCAACACTGATTTGAATCTGGGTTGGGGTTGTTTCCCAATCCCATCTATCTTTCCCAATGAAGGCGAAATGCACATAAATATAAATATAGACCATAAATATAGAAGCAGTTTTTATTTCTGCAACAGGTTAAATAAAACTAAAATATAAACTAAACTAAAGTGCCCCATTAGGCTTTTTTGAACATTACCTTTCATGACCAATCAGAGCAGAGTAGACCAATCACTACAGACTGGGCCATCTGACCAATCAGAGCAGAGTAGACCAATCACAACACACTGGCCATCTGACCAATCAGAGCAGAGTAGACCAATCACAACAGACTGGGCCATCTGACCAATCAGAGCAGAGTAGACCAATCACAACAGACTGGGCCATCTGACCAATCAGAGCAGAGTAGACCAATCACAACACACTGGCCATCTGACCAATCAGGGCAGAGTAGACCAATCACAACAGACTGGACCATTTGACCAATCAGAGCAGAGTAGACCAATCACAACAGACTGGACCATCTGACCAATCAGAGCAGAGTAGACCAATCACAACAGACTGGACCATTTGACCAATCAGAGCAGAGTAGACCAATCACAACACACTAGGCCATCTGACTAATCAGAGCAGAAACACTTTGAGAAATGAGGTGATCTGCAATGCATATTATGAGAAAAGTGTTTTTTGACCATCAGTGCATGTAAATCTATTGTGTAGGAGACCTTCAAAAACAAATTATCAACATTTATAATAGCATAATATGGGCACTTTAAGTTATTGACAAATGTTTTGTGTTGTCTTTCCAGAGCGGTGAGTGGAAAGAGAGAGTCCTGCTTCCCCCCTCCCTGCCCATTCCATCATCCGTAGAGCATCTTTCATGCGTCTCCCTGGGTCTGAATCCCACGTCAGGATGAACTGTGAGCAGGATTTTGGAGATGGGGGCATGAACGTCACTCTAACTCTCCGGCTGCTCATGCACGGAAAGGTAAACACACTTAGACTCCACAAACATTTAGTGTTTTCAGTGCAAGATGACACTGGGGGTAGGAACCCGACATCGACATGTACATTTCAAAGTAGGGCTGGGCGATATATCGAATATGTACGATGTATCGTTATATTTTTTGAAACGATATGGAATGAGGCAATACCGTACAGTAGTTTGATATGAGCACATCTGAAAAATAGCGGAGGTTGCAGTGTGAGCTGCTGCAGTGAAAGTAGCTAGGCTACGTAGTACAATTTGTCCTAAACATGACACAAGCTTATATTAATTGCGTCAAAATCACTTTGATATAGTTAACAAGTTTAAGGCAGCTTGCCGCCCTGTCAAATGCTCTGACAGACACTGCTGCTGACTGACAGATATACTTGCACTGTTTAATGCATTTGAGATGTGGTGCTTTCCTCAGTGCTCAACTTACATTTCACATATTCTCCATCTGTAAATGTTAGAAAGTAAAGCAAATATGTCCATTTCACAACAAATATGTCCATGTCAGAAGAGGACGAGCTTCTGCAAGTGAATCTCCGCTAAAATTCATGCTTCCTTGAACGAGCGCCGGCGCGCGCATGCGCGTGAATAGTACTACGTAGTACGCAATAATTCTGACTAAAATAAACATATTGCTAAAATATTTGTTGTTGGAGAAAATAAATGTGCCATATGTGGAATTTTAAACCTACAAGTATATATTTTTAATGAAAGTGAAAGTGATTATAATGGGGTAATCAAATGCAGGCTAATATAATTAGTTTGTGCTTTTGTTTTTGTTTTTATTTTCATTTTTAGTTTAGCTTTTAGTCAATATAAAAACAAAAGCTTTTTGCACATAATATATTGCATAGCCTATATTATATTTGTTTCCATATCCTTCAATATCAACATTGTTTGTAGGACATCATTGGGCCGAATGTGAATATACTGTATATATATATATATATATATATATATATATATATATATATATATATATATATATATATATATATATATATATATATATTTTTTTTTTAATATAAAGATTTTCTTTATCTAAATAGAAAACGTAGAAAGTACCGAGATATATATCGTATATCGCCATTTGACCAAAAAATATCGAGATATGATTTTTTGGCCATATCGCCCAGCCCTATTTCAAAGTGATATTGCTTTGTACCGAAACTTCTAATGAAAACAGTGTCGGTAGACCACTTTCACGCCTACTCTAAGTGGCTCAATCTATCAATACAGAGATAATGTAATACAATCTCTGATTTAACATGATTATTTGCTGCTAGAGTCTTCATTGTATTTTACTGATTCCAAATGTTTTAAATCTACTTGAATTCAAGTTATTGGTAAACAAATGGTTGTAGATTGTCATTACAGTGTTGTCAACATGTTCGTTTAACTGTCAGCCAGCTGCCAGTGACAGATTTCCTCCCACGTGCCTATAACTCCTTGATATTTCTCATTTGCATATCCCTTAAAAGGAATGAGTCATTAAAAACAGTCATGAAAAACCAATGAAAACATAATGAACCGTTAATAAACTGCCACATTTATATGATTTATGTGCCAATTTATCAACAGATTGTAACTTGATCTTTCAATGAGGATAAACAGAGATCCTTCAAAACTTAAGTGTTCCCTTACATTCTTGGCAGCTCAAAGCAGACATCCTTGCTGAAAACTTTTCTAGAAACATTCGTACATGATGCAACAGCTCAATAAGCGGTGCATGACATCTTCCTTCATACTGTTTTCAGCCAGTTAACACAAATCAAAAGCAACACCCAATCTCACGAGAAACCATCACTGTTTTATGGGGTGCAAATTTCGTAGAAATTTCGTAGAATTGCCTCCAATTCAGCAAAATTTTAAATAGCTAAATTGCGATAAGAGAGTGTTGAGCCACCTGATAATCTAAAATGTGCTTTGCGCTTTAACCCTCTTGGGTGTGATTTTCATTTTCATTTATCACCCCCATGTCATTCCAAACCCGTAAGACAGTTCATCAACGGACCACAAATGAAGATTTAATGAAATCTAAGAGATCTCTAGGAGAATTTAATCAAATCTGGCGTCTCAATCGAGGTTGCATCACTGAAGTCACATGGATTACTTTTATGATGTCTTTACTACCTCTCTGGGTCTTGAAAGTGGTAGTTGCGTAAACTGTCAATGGAGGGACATAAAGCTCTCAGACTTTATTTGTGTTCCGAAGATGAACGAAAGTCTTGGAAAGACATGGAGGTTAGTAATAAACGACAACATTTATATTTTTGGGGCAACTAACCCTTTAACTACTGAACAAATAATCAGTGCATGTTAATCTAAAGAAGAAAAGTTTGGCTTTTAAATGTTTCATCAAAATAAAATGTGATTAAAACACGCTCCGTCTTTAAAATGACTTTGACTACTATGGGGACAACTTTAACAATTCAATTTGTTCTTAGATATCACACATTTTGGTAACATTAATCAAATGGGGTTATAGGCTCAATCCCAATTCACCCCTTGGCCCTACCCCTTGTTTTCGAGTGTACCCCTTGGCCCTTAAAACAGAGTTACAAGGGCCAAGGGGTTGAAATATTCCCTTATGAAATGGAACAACCCTTCACTAACCCGATACGTCATCAGTCGTCGGCAATGGCTCTGCCGTTACGGAGTTCGAGTCTTTTCTGATTCGGAAAGGTAATTTATTTGACAGTTTCTTCATTTAAATGACTAAAGTATTATTATAATGGTAAATAAAGTGCATGGTGGTGTCATCTGGCGCAATTTTTAAATGTTTAACCGTTTGCGAAGCCATCTCGCCGGTGATTAGCGATGTATTCTGCGAACTCTCTCGTAGCCCTCCATTTGGAGTGTGCCTCTGAAAAAATCTCTGTTTCGAAGGCTATGTAGCCCTACCCCTCGATCTCAACAAGAATCGGGACACCCTACCCCTAGACGTGAACGCGCAATACGGAGGGGTAGGGGCAAGGGGTGAATTGGGATTGAGCCATAGACACCATTTTGTGCTGACTTTAAACCTAAGATGGGACATTTAAACGGTACAGAGTGCTTCCGGAGCCTGGAGGGCCCTGTTCTAATATGGTTCCACGTGATCCCAAGTGCACAGATACTCCAGACCCAGCCTACCTCATCAAAACCCACAGACAGATGAGCGGGGAGTGAGCTCGCTAATCAATAAGCTGACATTTGCTTTGTTTCTCTTTTCACAGGAGGTCGGCAGCATCATAGGCAAGGTGAGCGATTCTCTTTGTTCCCGTTGTCCCTGCTGTTGACTTATTAGATTTTGTGGATGCGTCTTGAGATTTTATGTCACTATTGGGTTTGTTTGTTTTCCCTCTGTATTAGATCTTGCAATCTTTCTCACAATCCTTTAGGTTACAATCCAAAAACCGCAGTTTAGAAACCCACAGAATGCATCACTACAAGACTTGATGTTTTCAAGCAAATGGTTTGTTAAATGCGACGAGTCGTAAATCATATGTATTAATGATCTGGATATATTGCATTGTTAAATTCTACAGCTAGCTCTGTTTATCCCCAGAGCGAGTGCAATTGTCTGAACATGGCGCAATCTCTTGGAGAGTGTCACAGTGATTAGTAAACAGTGTGTCAGCTACTGATGAGATGATTTTTGGGGGAGTTTTGTTCCTTACTTCGGCCAACTCTAGGTCCTGGAGCTACAAAACACAAATACACACAGTTGTTGGCATTTATTTGGCTCTAAATTAATCTCTTGCGAAACAAAGCTCTCTTCAGAACTGGCCTGCTAATAGGTCTCTGGGCCTTTGCCAGAGCTTGGCCTCAGGACCAGAGCCAGACAGAAGGATACAGACCCGCTCTGAGCTCCACGGGGTCTCCGCTGCTGCAAATGTCTTCTCGAAAAAACACAGTGCACAAAACGAATCGAAAAGTATGTTGCAATGTCCTAAAAGTGCTATCTTCAGATAACAACATCCAAACAATAAATCAAGAACAAGCTTGGCTGGACTTCCTGTTGCAGGGATCTGATCGATCGATCGATAAAATAGAGCCTAGCTGCAACAAGTAGGGCCCAAACGCATTTTCTAACGCAAATATGTGGATGGAAATGTCCTTGCCATGCAAATTCGGTTTTATATTGCGTTTTAACACTTTTGGGAAGGCAGTAGCTCAACCTTTGCGTTTCATTCTCAGCGTTGCCACAAGTGCTAGAGTGCTAATATAGCTTTATAGGTAGCTAACTGAATCATAACACGTTGATAACTCTATCGCCCTTGAGTAAACATTCCTTGTTTGACAAATTTTATGTTTTTGTGTCAGCGTTGCCACAAGGGGTTCTTTAGTTGTTGTTAGTGTAAAATATTATCTACTACAATTGGTTTTCAATTTCAGATCAACTACTTTTATGCCAGAACAACAGTTCTAAAGATATCCTGGCTGAGAAAGCTTGCTAAAGTTAGCTAATCTGTCGACATGTTTAGGTGGCTAACTGAATCATAACATGTTGATAACTCTACTGGCCGTTTGAGTAAATGTTCCTTGATAATCTCTTTTTGGAACCAAAAACAGAGTTTGTGTAACTTACCGTGTGCATTTCATTTTCAGTGTTACCACAGGGGGTGCTATAGTTGTAGGTAGCTTAATTTATATTCTACTTTTTGATTTCGGATCAATTAATATCATGGTGAAACAACCCGGTCTCATCCCAAGACGTCATATAACTGACGTTTTGGGACGTCTTTTGACCATACGTCAATATTCGCCTTTTTAGGGCCCCTTTAAACGTCGGTAGATGAGGTTATGAGATCCTAACTCTACCCCAGACCTAAACCTAAACCTAAACCTAACCCGTCACCTACCTGACGTTAAAGGTAAAGCGTCAGTTGTATGACGGCCCGGGATCGCCATCTAGCGACGTTTAAGGGGGCCCTAAAAAGGCGGATATTGACGTATGGTCAAAATACGTCCCAAAACGTCAGTTATATGACTTTTTGGGATGAGACTGTGTTAGGTGAAACAAAACACCTAACTATGAAGGTCCATTCCTAAACCTATGCAACCATCAGGTCGCCGTTACCGGTGGTTCTCCATCACAAATCTTTATTGTAGATATTCGTGGGGGAGGGCTATCTAGAGTCGACTACTATTCGCAATACGTATTCAGGAGAAAGAAATGAAAGTTAATTGTGTATTATAAGGAGAGAGAGAGAGCTCGGCCACAATTGACGATGTTTTATTTGACATGAATAAAAAAAAAAAAGAGAGTAACATATTTTTTCGTTCAGTTGCCGTCATTCATGAAACACAATTGCCAGCATTTCGAACAGTATAGTTACAAGTCACAAATAAACATTCCTTGCTAGTTGCTACACAAACTATATCTTATATTGTGTTCTGACACTTTTGGAAATGCTGCAGTAACGCAGTATGTTGTTGTGGGAAGAAGGGGGCGGGAACCGGCGAACATTCAAAAGACTTTTAATAACAAAATAAAACAAATACAAAATGAAAGGAAAGGCAGCAGTCCCTCATGGACGACTGCTGCCACATAATAAAACAGAAACAAAACACGACGTAAAATCCAGGCCTGGCCTCTCTCATCCTTCACTATCGTCGCTCCTCCTTTTATACTTCCGCTCCTCTGTGAGAGATACATTTGCTCAACATTAATCACGCCACCAACCTCACGCCGTTCTCCCTCGGCCTCGTCCTGCTCGCCACAGCAGCGAAGAAAAAAAAGATTTTATTGCTTTGCTGTAAACATATTGACCACAAGGGGCGCTATAGTAGTCATTAGCTCTTACATTATATTTTACTACATCCAGTTTTTTTTTTTTTCAGATTAGCTGCTATTATGGCAGAACAATAATTGAATCTGTTGATTATTGAGGTTATGCCCTTTTTCTGTTCGTTGGCCAGGCATTTGTGTCTGCATTTAAATACCTGTGTAGAGTATGTTTCTGGCAGTAGTTCCCAGTACTGGCAAATTTCCTAAATCAAAGTGTAACATCGGTGTAGTATCAAAAAAGAAAGTTAAAAAGCCCTCATCTGTTTGATTCATTAATTTATGCCACAGTTTGCCATTTCATTGGGCTAGCCTTAAATGGTACGTCTCTCATTGTGGGTTGAATCCAAATGCAGGGCTTTTGGTGAACATCTGTGGAATGATGATCATGTAATGCTTAATCACGTTCCAGTATAAGATCAGCTAAACGATGACTTTGACATCCTCTGTTTTCTTCTTTTTCCCCTCTCTTGTTTTTTCTCTGAAACATAGTAAATGAATGAAGGCCTGTGGTGTAGATCTCCTTACTGTGAAATCAATACATCAAGGCTTGGTTTCCCGAACAAAGATTAAACACAGTCTTAGACTAAATCTGTGCCGTTACTGGTGGTTCTCCATCACAAATCTTCATTGGAGAAGATATTCGTGGGGGAGGACTATCTAGAGTCGATTACTATTCGCAATGCATCGTCAGGAGAATGAAATGAAAGTTAATTGTGTATTATAAGGAGAGAGAGAGAGCTCGGCCACAGTTGACAATGTTTTATTTGACATGAATACAAAAAAGAGTAACGGATTTTGTCGTTCAGGTGGCGTCATTCATGAAACACAAGGCATCTTCCGCAGTCTTGTTTTTGTTCATGCTAGCTTCTTTGTTTGTAAATCATTGTTGCATAAATTTTTGAAAAAAATTTAAATATTAACGTTTTGCATGGAAACACTGATTTTTCATTTTATTATTTGTTATAGTCATAGATTTAGCCTTCTGACGAAACTTTCTAAAGTTCTGAATTTAGTTGACAAAAATACATTTTATGTAGAAAACATAAAGGTAGATTTTAGTATCATTGAAAGACAATTATAGTTTATATTAATAGTTTGAATTATTTTTTTCTCCTAAATTTTTCAGTTTCTTTTACATTTTTGTTAAAGTTAAAGTAATTTTATTTTGTGTTTGTCATTTATATATTTTTTAACATGTATGTATGTATGTATATGTATAGTTCATTTGTAGTTATTTTAGTACATCAAGGTAAACTAAATGAAAATGAGAAATTAAATAAGTCTAAGATTTATTATAAATATTTTATTTTAGATAACATTTAATTCAAGTATATATATATACATATATATATATACACATATATATATATATATATATATATATATATATATTAAAGGGCTGTCAAATGATTAATCGTGATTAATTGCATCCAAAATAAAAGTTTGTGTTTACATAATATATGTGGATGCCCTGTGTATAATTATTTTATATATATATATATATATATATATATATATATTATGAAGAGTTCAGATGCAAAAGCCTCTAAGTGCCATTTGAAATTTTTATCAAGCTTGTATATTTAAGTTCAGTAATTTCACTTAAATGGCAATGAAGATTACCTATTAATTGTCATTTAAGTGAAATTACTGAACTTAAATATACAAGCTTGATAAAAATGGTCATTTTAGAAGAAAATTTCAAATGGCATTTAGAGGCTTTTGCATCTGAACTCTTCAAATATAATATATATATATATATATATATATATATATACACACACACACACACACACACACACACACACACACACACACACACACACACACACACACATGCTTGTACATATTTAAGAAATATTTTCATGTATATACTGTATATAGATTTATATATAATTTATATTATATATAAATATAAATATTATATATATAAATATTTTTGTTCTTAAATATACATGCATGTGTGTGTGTGTATTTATACATATACAAAATAATTATGCACAGTGCACCCACATATACTATGTAAACACAAACTTTTATTTTGGATGTGATTAATCACGATTAATCGTTTGACAGCCTTAATATAAATCTAAATCTAAATAAATCTTAATAAATATAATATATATAAACCCAAATGTTGGGTTAAAAAACCCCAAATGTTGGGTTAAAAATGTAATTTCAAATTTTAACCCAACGTCAACTTTCACTTTCAACTCTAATTAAAAAAAAAAAATTATAATAATAATAATAATTCAAGACAACATCTGGGTTTGTCCATATTTGAACCAAATTTGGGTTGAAATGACCCAGCATTTTTTAGAGTGCACATTGATGAATACCAAAACATAATAAAACATTTCATAATTTTTGTTATTTAAGTTTCATTCGCCAAATGGTCAGCATACAAGTACGCAACTGTGCGACACATTGTAACAAACTGTACTTGTGATCTTCCACAGCCTTGTTTTTGTTCAAATCAAACAAAATATGGTGTCAGCAGTTTGAGTTCAACTTTGAGGCATGATATTTGTGTTGTGGCATTAAGGGTGGATTTATAAGATGGGTGGCCTCGAAAAAATCTCATGTGGAATTTCAATTTCCTTGATAAATTAAAACCACCCAAGTCCCACTTCACCTCTGTTATGACATATCCAATCATCATTTCACCCCATCTAAAGACAATGAAACGCCAGTCAAGCGTGTTAAAGCAGATCCTCGGATCCGCAGTCGTGACTATGCCGTACACGTTAGCTTCTGTATCTGAGATAGCGAGACACTATCTGAGGCTATCTAAGTGATTCATGGACTATTGATTCCCTAGTCAGTCCAATTGCAGAGCCTTCGATTGGAAAACCTGTTCCCCTGAGGCCTATGCATGCAGATGCCATATTGCTGTGTAGCGAAGCAGAATTGATATTAATTTCAGCTATCTGTTCAACTAGTCAATCTCACTTTATCCTCCACTATAAGCCATTGTGAAAGACAGTCTCTCTGGGGAAACAACATATCACACAAACAAACATGAGAGAAAGGCAATGAGTGCTTTATGATCTTCTTTTTCTCTCGCCCTACAGAAAGGAGAGACGGTGAAAAGGATACGAGAGGAGGTAAGCCACATGCTACTCGTAGATGTTGTCTTTCTCCGCTTCCCAGCATGCAGAACAGACGGCATTCCTTTGAAGCTGGCGCTACATGGATTTCTACACATAAATGTGGTTTTACGCCGGGAAAAAAGGACTTATTTCCCACGTACATCCTCAAAACAGTTGATGTCCGCCACATTAACGCTGAAAGACTGCAGAAGACATTAATATTTAAATGAAGCCTTTCATCTCAAGGGCGCATGACAGCGCATACGCTGCGACCATTAATTCATTAGTTTGATATGAATGCTTTGGTATTTTCAAGGTAGCTGCTATTAACAATAGCTTCCGGATAAAGATTGAAGTTGAAAAACCCAGGCGTGGGTGAACATGTCCCTCCGAGTGTGTATATATATAAATATATGATGATCAGTAGAAATTCTTCATGAGCTAACAAAGCACCCATCGTCTCTTATTCTCTAGCTCGCTTGCACCCTTACCTAAAGGTTTTTGCTTCCTTACAACATAAAACGACAAAAATACTGTTTTCTTCAACCTAATTAATGGTTTGAGAGTGGAAAATGTGAACGCAAGTCTGCACATGAGGCCTGTTCTATTGCATTAGTTGGGACACCACAGGGGTCAATCCTGGGCCCGATGGATGTCATTAACAGAAGATATTGCAAATGGATGTTTTTATCTGCTGTTCAGTGCTATAACTAGGAAGAGGAATAGCTCTTCCTGAAAAGAAAGTCTGGCATCATGTACCATGTACTTTCTTCCTAAAGGAGACATTTTGAAGAACACTTCTGTATTCCATACAACAAAAACATACAGTTACCAGGGACTTTAAAGCTAGCAAAAAAGCACAAGAAAAGTGCACTATAATCCAAATCTTCTGAAGAAACAGGTTTAGAATGACATGAATGTGAGTAAAATATGTGAAAATGGTAGTTTTTGGGTATATATATATATATATATATATATTAAATACCTTTTCTTTTTGTCTACAAAGTTCAAACCTCAAACAGTCCAACATTATAATATATATTCTGGAAAATAAGTCATACCTCAACTATATTTTAAGTCATAAAAAAATGCATTGTTGAATAAATCAGTTTATTATTACATTCATAAATAAAGCAGAAATTACCAGTAAAAAAGCAAAACATTTACAAAAATAAATTAAAATGAATAAATAAAAAAAAATTAAATAATAATATATAAATAATATAAAAATAAATATTTATATTATAAAATAAATATAAATAAATATGTTAATAAATAAATATATAAATTATATAAAAAATATATATTTCTTATTTTTTAGTTTTTTTAATAAAAATTACCTTGTCTTTTTGTCTGGAAAGTTCAAACCTCAAACAGTCCAACATTATATTACTAAAATATAAAAATAAAAACAAATTTAAAAAAATAGATTTTGTGTACGATTTTCCAAACTTCTTTGGAATGAAGCATTAAATGCACCAATAAAAACTTAATTTCAAAAAAATAAAAAATAAATAAAATATATATATATATATATATATATATATATATATATATATATATATATATATATATATATATATATATATATAAATAATACCTTGTCTTTTTGTCTGCAAAGTTCAAACCTCAAGCAGTCAGTCCAACATTATATTACTAAAATATTTTCTGGAAAATAAGTCACACCTGAACTATACAAGTCTTAAAAAAAATGCATTGTTGAATAAATCAGTTTATTATCACATTCATAAATAAAGCAGAAATCACCAGTAAATAAAGCGAAACATTTACAAAAATAAAATTAAATAAATAAAATTAAATATGAATATATAAATAATATATATATATATATATATATATATATATATATATACAGTATATATATATATATATATATATATATTATTATAAAATAAATATAAATAAATATATTAATATATTAATAAATAAATATATAAATTATATAAAATAAATTAATTAATTTGTATAAAAAATAAAAATAATAATAATAATAAAATAATAAATATATATATATATATATATATATATATATATACCTTGTCTTTTTGTCTGCAAAGTCATACCTGAACTATACTTTAAGTCTTAAAGAAAAGTGCATTATACATACATTTTATTAAATATGTAAATTATACCACTGATAAACAGTTGCATTTGCATGCATTTGATTGATTGAGAGATCAGTTTAAGTGAAGCTGACAGTCAGAGCTCTGCTGGAGATCCACACATTTGGACAGAACACGTGATACCCACATCTAACAGCCAACAGAACTAGTTTCCCCGAGGAGGTCAGGTACATTTGTGTTTCATAGACGTACTTGGAGTTTAATCCCATCCGAATCGAACAGGCCTGTGTTTTTCTCACACGAAAACAGAACAAATTGCCTACAATTTTCTCGAGCATCCTCTGAGAAATCTAATCTCGTCTGGATAGGGATGTGCTGTGGTTTATTTTTTTTTTTTTTCGCAAGGTTGAATACCGAAACTAAAACTAGATTTATTGTTGTATTGCCTAGTGCACCTTAATTATGGATTTAAGGTTTTTTCCCAACTTGCAGTGTAAAATAACAGTTGGTGGTTCAATTAGTGCTGGTATCCCACCTGATGTAGAAAGAAAATACATTTTTGTTAATATTTTATGTGCTAAAGTAAAAAGTGCACTCACAAACAAAAAAAGTTTCTAAAGCACATTTCGAAAGGTCCACTTTAAACACACACACAGAATATTTCCTTTTAGAGGACAAGAAATGCAAGGCCACTACTTCACTATGTATATATGAGTAAAATATGCTTTAGAGAATGAGTTGAGAGAAAAGTAAAATGTTTAGGTTTCTCATATTATGATTTGTGAAACTAAAATCAATGGAGTATATTTTTACAAGCAAATGCTATCTGTCTTTATACTTAATTCAATGTTACTAATTAGTTGTGAAATTTCTAGCAATTTCCGAGAAGAAAATTTCAACACATTTTTTTTCCCCAGTGTACACCCCATTCATTTATGCGCTTTTACTATTCCACCCATACAGAGCAGTGCACGTATCAACATCTCCGAAGGCTCGTGCCCAGAGAGAATCATCACCATCACGGGCGCCACAGAATGTGTGTTCAGAGCCTTCACTATGATCACAATCAAACTGGAAGAGGTCAGTACAACAAAACACCTTTTGCATATGCAATCATGCAGAGCAATAACCATTAAAATATGACAAACATGTGCTAACATTAGCGAAATGTACCGTATCTGGTTTGTTAAAACGTGTACTTATTTCTATATTTTTGTATAAGTAATAACATACACAATTATTTTAACAGATGTTAATCCCAATGTATAATTACTTTGCCTGCAGTCTCTGCAAATAACCGACTTGGATAATTTCAGTTCGATTTGCAGCAATAAAGCTGTCACGGTGAACTCCTTTGAACTCTTTGAATTTAAGCAGTTTTGAGAGATGGTTCGTAAGAGCAGTTGGATGAAACAGTCGTGGGTAGTTTTCTTATATCGTCAGTCGGTCCCATAGCAGTGGGGTGCCTTTCTGTTGTAGGATAGCCACAAGAAATGTTATTTCAACCCCTAAATATTACATTCCCTTGGTGTGGCAGTGAACGTTTACTGAAAAGAGAAATACAGCTCTCTGAAAAATGCTAGATGTCCTAAAATGCGATGGGACCAAAAAAAAAAATCAAATAGGCTATTTGAAGCTGATATGCGTCACATATTTGACGCCAACATTAACTCAACCAATGGTATGCGCTCGGAGGCGTGGTCTGTTTCCCCGAGCAATGGCAGTCTTAACCCTTTCCCCGCCATTGACAATTTTTCGGGCAGTCCATTTTTTTCACTGTTATAGGGTAGGGGGCGCTCTTACGAATCTTCTGAAAGAGTACACCATCTCCAGATTCAGGAACAAAGCAAAGAAAAAGATATTCATAAACCAGTGGTGTGTTCAAAATCACCCCCTGCCCTCGTTCAGGGCCGGACTGGGACCAAAATTCGGCCCTGGCATTTGTGGTTTTCACCGGCCCAACTAATTGATGACGTTTAAAAAAAAAAAAAAAAAGTCCCCAGAAACTGAACATTTTCCCCACTGAGACACAACATCCAAGGCAACAATGACTTTCACACTGTAGTCTGTAGGCATGATATAAGACTGAGGCGCATAGACTTTATTCCATACAGGGTCTGAAATGAACACCCGCAAAGCGCCAATTGCGGGTAGATTTTCAGTTTGGCGAGTAAATCTCAAAAGGTTATCCGCCCCACTGGTGGGTGAATGTTCATTACAAAATAGTAATGAAATAAAATGTTGATT
The DNA here is from genome assembly GCF_988280905.1 of Pimephales promelas. Taxonomy (NCBI): domain Eukaryota; kingdom Metazoa; phylum Chordata; class Actinopteri; order Cypriniformes; family Leuciscidae; genus Pimephales; species Pimephales promelas. The sequence continues at coordinate 21,916,419 of NC_142770.1, read as the reverse complement.
ACAATTGCATTTTATCTGCAAAATACCTGGCATGATGGCTATGGACATGACGCAGTTGTTGTGTTTGCGGGATGACAGGGCGCAACTGAGCGCGCGCACTCACTCTTTCTCTTTGGAGGCAGGCGAAAGTTTAAACAAGGCTTCACCACCGTCTCCAAAGCGTCTTCTTGCTTTCTCTCCTTACACATATTAATCAAATCGACACGATGGTAAAACATCGGACCATAGTTTCATGTGGAGCATTTGGATATATATATATATATATATATTTTTTTTTTTTCCTGCATTACCGCTGGGTGAGAATTGTGCTTAAAAAATCTTCTCTGAAAAGCGTTCGCACATTCAGCGGACTTAAGTTAAACCACACTTTAAATAAAACAAATAAATAAATAAATAAATAAATAAATAAAAAAACTATCCAGTGATGAATTATTTTCTGTGTTGAATACAAAACTTGTTGGATGTCCAAGCTGCCTGCCGGGATAATCACACAACGCGTGCACATCCGATGATGACACGTCCAATTCTCGAGCTACCGATTCATTTTAATGAATGGTTAAAACAACTGATATTTCCTTTGACTGTCTATGGATATTCCCAGTCCTTCAGTTTCTGATCGGATAATCAGGGTAAATGGAGTAGCCTAAAAAAATAGGCAGAGTAAAACTATTTTTTAAATATAATTATAGTATATAATTATTATTGCATATATTTTATCTTATTATTTATTTACATTTTATTTATTTAATATACAATTAATACATTTAATTTGTATAGAACTATTTTCATAGGCGCCCCAACAGAAAATATGATTTTAATGTGTGTAAATTGTGTAATATGTGTGTAGGCTATATAAAAGTAAGAATGGAAAATAATAGACCAGAAATATAATGACAAAAAATGTTTAAATAAGCCTATATATATATAAATTAATGTATAGCCTATATGACACAAAAAGACTGTTTATTATTTTGGCCGGTAAAAAAAAATAAAAAAAAAATAAAATGCTTGGCTGGTGAATTTTTTCATCTACCAGTCCCCGTGGCAGGTGAGCTAAAAAGTTTATTTCGGACCCTCACAGCACACACGAGTATGGCACAGCGGCCAAAAACACAAGCACACAAGCGTGGCACAGCGGCCAAAAACACACGCTCACGAGCATGGCACAGCGGCCCGACGCACACAACACAACTGCTTAAGAAAAAGGACCATGACCAAAGCACAATAGAATATATACCGTATTTTCCGCACTATAAGGTTTTAAAAGTAACTAGGCAGAATTTTGATAACTGAACTTTTACTCAACGCGCACAATAAAAAATTAAATGGGCTTATAACCATTGTACACAGAAACTGCTGTAAAATTAAATGAATAAATGGTCCTAATAATATAACTAAAAATTATATAAACAAAAATGTAAAAATATAAATGTTTAAAATATATCCCGCACCGGATTATAATGCGCACCTTCAACGAATGACCTATTTTAGAACATTTTTTTCGCCTTATTGTGCCGAAAATACTGGTATAATAAAAAGAAGCATGACCTACCTGATTAAATCAGCAGCCGTTGCATCAGGGCGCTCTTCTATCAATGATGCAATCCGTGTCCAACGAAACCAGAGTCTCTTTTTCGATTGCCATCAACACAGGCTTCAAGATGCTCCTTCGCTGTGCTCCTTAATCGAGTCTTGATGAATTTTAACGTGGAAAAGCTTCGCTCACATGCAACTTGTGTCACAGAGTTAACAGAAACGTGTATGCAAGTCCGATTAGATGGTAGGAGTCAGTGAGCAGGTTTGTAGGACATAATAACAACAGATGGGACATTTTCTGCAAGATTGGCAGGTTTTGTTCACAACATCCCATTCTTCATCTGGAGTCTGCTCATCATCTCCATCCTCAGTACTCATCTTGGTCAGATAGCCTTTGCGCACAGACACCTTCAGCTTGTCCCAGTGCGTAGCCAGGCTAAGTAGTTCAGGAGTTGCTCTACTATCATGTCTGATCAGTTTGGCGCTCAGGGCATTGAGTGCGTCTGCAGGTACACCGTTACATTTCAAGTCATGGAAATTCTGGGGATCAAGCAGGGCGAAATCTGTTTATAGTTCTCTGTTTTCAGCAAAACGTTGGGAAATACGTTCAATGATGGTATCCAGAATGACATTGTGCACTTGTACCTCATACTTGCTGTCAGCATCTGATATGGTTGTGTCATCACATCTTTTTTGTCTTCTTTGGTCTCCGGTTTGGCAGCGCATGTTCCACCTCTGTCTGTCTCACACACGTTTAATTCTCCATTGGCCCACTGCACAAATGCGTCTGTTGCTGTCTTTATCCCCTTAAAATCCCTTGCATATTTTTCCAGATTGTCTTGTGTGCTTGTGACAAAGCGATGGGCCGTGAGCAAATCCATTTCACTAGTTTGCAAATACTTGGAAAGTGGAGTTGTTTGTTGGAAGATGCGTACAAACGTCTTGGCAGTGAGGGTGGTTTGGTATTTCAGCAGAGCCTCTGCATAACCGTCGGCCTTCGCACGCACAGTCGGATTCATGTTGTCTTTCTCGCTCAGGGCTTTGAGTGTAACAACAAGATCAATGTAAAGACATCCTTCTGGATCTCCAAACTTCCCAAACACTTTTGTAAGCGCAGCGTCTTTGACCCACCATCGGGTTTCAACTCTGATTAGGGGGAACGCTCCACCTGATAAGTCACGTGACGTAGGTGTTTTGAATCACGCTTCGGTTCAGTGTTTCGAATCATCTGCGCTTCGGATCTCGCAAAGCTTCGAAACGTCTGTTTCGCGTCAGCCATCCCTAAAAATATCCCGTATTTTTACGCTCTGACCGTGTTAACTGACTCAGAACACGCAACTATCTGTGTCTCGGTCCAAAACAATAGAAAATCACACCGGCCCTTCTGGCATGTGCCAGAATGGGCAATATGCACGCATCCGCGTTTGACGCAAGGATGCTCGTCATTTTCCGGAGATTAAAGCAAAGGAAAACCGGGGAAAACGGGATAATGGCAGAGTCTTCAAAATCTACTGTCCTCCCGTCTTTGAAATGAAACTTTCATACGTTTAGATGCAATTAGTTAGGTTTATTTTATATAATTTTTGAAAGAAGCATAAACACAACGAGGGGTGTCTGTTTAGTCTGTTTTTGTGACTAACGTTTCTTTATTATAGCCATAGAGTATAAAATTCAATATAAATTATCGGTATTGTATTGGACTCGATCGGCGGAAGTTATCGAGCATCCTTACTATATCTTCACTGGCCAATCCGGGCCTGCCCTCGCTCACTATTCCCTACATTAGGCTACTCAACTAATATCCCTTTAACTGACTTCTCAACCAAATGGTTGAGCACATTTTGAGTCACTATATTTTACTGAGAGGAGCATCTACTAACTCAAACTGATTGAGCCATCTCTATCATCTGGTTGAGGTATATTATGCCAAAAATAAAAAAAATAAAAAATACTACTAGCCTAGATTTCAGTGTCAATCAACAGCACTTGTCACAACACTTCTTCTAACATGGAGGTCAGAAACAAATAAATCACACCAGCCATGTGAAATGTTTTTGGTGAAATTTTGCAAGCTAAGCATATTTTTATTTTTTTGTACACATTACACTGTAAAAGCCCTAACTTTACAAAATGATGTCACTTGGTGCTATATGAAAAAAAAAAGTATATTTTTAATAATTTTTCAAAAACATGCTCAACCGGTTGATTTGGCACATAACGGTTAATTGCCACTCCCCTTTTTGAGAATGGACATTACAATGCACTATTGAAACTTGGTTGTAATTGAAGAATGCTTTGGAATAAAGACTTAAGTTTAGTCTTGTTTTAAAGAAAACACTGCTGATTATTGTTGAAGTAAAAGAACTTTAAAAATAAAAGTATGAAAAAGTTATGGAAGTTTTAAATTTACATTAAATCAAATATAATATTTTTTCCTATTTTCCTATATTTTTTATAAGAAATATATATTTTACAAAATATTTTCCCCATAAAATTACTATAAAATCAAAGCCATATCTACCCAAGTTGTGTTCCAAATTTGAAGTTAATATCACAAAAAATTAAGTTTGTTTAGGCATACAAAAAATGACACAAATTTAATAAATTTCTGTCCAAATATCACTTCTGTTACAAAATAACAGAACCTTGAGACTCAGACCTTTCTGGCAATATGTGTTTTGTCAAGACTAGAAAAGGTTTTGATCATAAATTATGATGGGCAATGAAAAAGTATGGCAAAATATGTGTATGAATTCCGGTACCATTTATTACCATTAATTGACATCTCAGCCATTTGGTAGGGGCCGATATTTTAAAAATTATTGGATGTGTTGGAAAAAAAAAAATACATTGAGTGGTTACTAGCGACATAAGATAAGAAATACAAACAAAAATTTTTCATCACTTTTTTCTTGGTTTTCTCCACTTGTTTGCATAGATTTTGCTATTTAATAATCATTTGAAACTTAGCAAACTGGCAGCTCCAAATATAGTAATGAAAAGTTTTAACTTGAACTCTGTCATGGAAACTAGCTTGTATACACCCTAATTAAATGATTAAATAATCTATTAAAGGAGTTCATACCTGAATGAAATCAAACCTGCCTAAAAAACAAAACAATTCCAAACCCAAGTGTTGATAAAAAAAAAAATAAAAAAAAATGAATGAAGCTAGAATATAGCAGAGACTCTTCTTTCTTTTGATATACTGAGTGTATTATTCTGTGGACTATGTCAATTTTGTGAAAATGATAAAAAATGCTGCCTCTGAATGGCAACTATTCTAGTAAACACTGGTGGGGGATAGAGTTAAGCTTTAAGTAAATTTGGAGGAAATTGTACAATGAAAAAGTTAAAGGTAAATACAAATGCAAACCTGAAAACACACAGTCATTTATAGAAACACATATTGATGCATCACACATTCATATGTATTAATAGCATCAGTAGAGTTATATAACTTGCAGTCAATGAGGTGTTTCTGTCTGCCTGAAGCGTGTCAGCTCTACACCCACCAAGTAATAATGAATCTTCTCACTCCTGCTGAATCCATTATGTATTTGATATCCTTTCATCGAAGGCATGGAGCCATTCATTAAACATCTGTTAGCAATCTCCATGTCCGCCGCACAAGTCCGTGTGAAGAGTCTGAAGAGTCACCATAGAAACCCCCAGAGGTCGCGTTGGGGTTCATTTATGCCGAGAATATGGTTGAATTTTACAAGAAGCTCTATGGAGGTCTGGCCCGGCTTTGATCCCGAAAGTCTGCCCTTGCAGTCAGCTGAGAACATGGATGACATCTGAAAGCCATGTCTCGCAGAGGTTTGGATGAGATATGATAGAATAGACAGTTGGGAGAAGACTGTGAAAAATATGTCATGTGATACTAGTTTCCATTCAATAATAATTGCACATGGTTTTTGGTGCGGAAATGTTTGCACATTATTATTTGAAGGTCATATTGCTGTGTTCATTTGTGGTACTACAAGGCAAATGAATGGCACTACACAACAAAAGTCACTGTGATTTTTGCCAAGTAAGACATTACCTGGGTCCACATATTTTTTTGATCCTGGAACAACATTCTTGCCTGAAAATGTAGTCCTAACCCCTATCCCTACCCCTTAACCTAACCCTACCTATAAGTTACACCTAAAATAAGAGGAAAATGGTAGGTTAATAACACTGATGTAGAAGCACTGAACCCTGGTTCCAAGCCCAAGCCCAAGCACTGAACCCTGGTTGCAAGACATAAACTGTGAAACTGTCCCTAAACTCTGATTGGTTGATTGAAATGTTGTTTCAGGGACAACAAATATTGTTGATCCAAGAACATGTTCCACTTGGTTAAATCAGGTTCTGCGTCACCGTGATTTTGCCAAGTAGGGCATTACCTGGGTCCACATATTTTTTGGATCCTGGAACAACATTCTTGTCTGAAAATGTAGTCCAAACCCTATCCCTACGTCTAAAGCCTGGAACACACCAAGCCGACGCTGACAAACTGTCGCTGATGAAAGCCGGCTGTGTTGTCGCCTCTCGTCCGCTATCACCGGGGTAAAAAGCTGCACTTGAACACACCGAGAGAACTACAGGCAACTGTCACCTAGAATGTGCGTTCTGCGCCTGCGTGTAATGAGCCAACTGTCTATTTCTGCAGATATATTAGTCTACATTCGTCATTCAAAAAGGAAAACCGACGCTGCCGGCTGCAGATACACATACCGCTTTAAATATCAATCCCGCTAAACGCTTTCTTTATTCCACCCCGCTCATGTTAATATTGAAATATTCGCCAAGGAACACTCAGGTAAGATGACGTAACATAAGAACAGCCTACTATCTTTAACGTTTGTTTGACTTCTTTGCGTGCTGTTTTGCTTTTATTCTCGAGCATTGACTCTTTCAATAAGCTAAACAGCCAATCAGAGTTCTCTCTTTCCCCGACGGGTCGAATTGGGCGAAACCAAGCCGACGAGGGCTATTTTAAGCCGACGGCACAGAAACCGTGCGGAACACACCGAGGAAACTTAGTTGGCCGACGCACAAAAACTGCCCGACGTCCGACCGTCGGCTTGGTGTGTTCCGTGCTTAAACCTAACCTTATAAGTTATCCCTAAAATCAGAGGGAAATGATAGGTGAATAACTCTAGGTCCTAACCCTGGTTTAAACTTTTAAGGGTTAGTTCACCCAAAAATGAAAATTAAGTCATTAATTACTCACCCCCATGCTGTACCAACCCCGTAAGACCTTCGTTCGTCTTCGGAACACAAATGAAGATATTTTTGATTAAATTTGAGAGGTGGATCACTACCACATACATAGGCTCCTAAGGGATCAAAACTTGACGGCCCAGAAAGTCAATGAAGAAAATGATTAAATATTCCATGTGCCTACAGCGGCTCAACTATAAGTTTATCAAGCGACGAGAATACTTTTTGTGCGGAAATAAAACAAAAATAACGACTTTATTCGACTATTCCTTTTTTTCCTTCTGGGCCTGAGACGAGAGTTCAAGAGATTTTCACGACGCATCCGCGAGAATTGAACAAGAAGTCGTAGAATAAGAACGCGATTCTCGCGCATGCGTCGTGGAAATCTCTTGAACTCTCGTCTCAGGCCTACAAGGAAGAAAAGGAATAGTTGAATAAAGTCGTTATTTTTGTTGTTTGTTTCGCACAAAAAGTATTCTCGTCGCTAATTAATGACTTAATTTTCATTTTTGGGTGAACTAGCCCTTTAAGATTGTCACTCAAATCTGATCCAGTATCATGTACTTGGTGAAATCAGGCTCACCTTTTCAACCCTGAGTTACTCTTGCATATGCTTTAGATTGCAAGAGCCCTTATATTGTAAATTGTCATAAATTCTTGGCCAGGACCCGCTTACTCAACAGATAATATGCAAATAAGAGACAGAGTCAATCTGCTGAGTGTAATATCTAAATTGATATTTTATTATGGAGGGTTGTTAAGTGAGACGAGAGGTATGACCGGTAAAGGGTTTGTGTGACGCCTAACATTAAGAGTGAATCAGGGGATTTAGTCACCGTTATTAAAACTGGGGCATGTTAATATCTCTACTAGAGAAAAGACTACAGAAAGCCACAAAGAAGGACAAGATAGAAATGGAGAATATAATTTGGATATTCCTTCTCTTATTTTCCCCCTGAAACTCCAGCAAGAAAAGATGCATGGTTTCCTTTTTTTTTTCCACCTCCCCTTCGTTCTCTGGAGGTTTCAGGGCAAGATGTTGAAAGAACACAACAACAGCGTCTTCAAACCCCTAGCACTGATGGAAACGCTAAACAGAGAAGAAAAAGACTCGCTAGCTCTACTTTCCGAGACGCCATTTGAGGCGTATTCATTCTGCTCACGTAGGTGAGGTCTGGGTTGATGGGCAGAGAGACAGCACACACTATTTACATTTCAAACTCTGCAAGAATCCGGCTTCCTCCTAATTGATTGCAGCAGTGGTGGGCCACGATTCGGGCTGATATTTATTACCTGGTTTAATTAAAGAGAAAGCCTCTGAATCTGCACTGGCTGAATAATGGACGTTGAAGCTGATTTCTTGCAGTGCCTGGAACATAAGAGCGGGACACAAGTTGTCCTCCTCTGCTTAATAGATGAGCTAAAAATGAAATTTTGACATTCGGATGGTTGAGATAGGTTATCATATAAATCTTCGTGCAGCTGTTTTCATTGAATGATTATGTGACCACATGTAAAGCTCTGAAAGGTATCAAATGGACCATAAAAATATCATAAAATTGGTTCATACAACTCGTCTCATGCAGACATTTAGCAAACTTCCGAAAACTCACCTACCTTGCAAATACAAGTCACACCTTGACAGAGACAAGTGGGGATGACAGGTGGGTAAATATCATTTAATTCAGTCATAAAAATCAATGGGTGTCTTCGATGGCGGTGCAGTCGGCTATAACCTTTTGTTGGCGGGGACATCGATCTGCAAACTCTGAATAGAGACATTGATTAAAGTGGCTTTGGTAAAGAACGTTTCATCAGATTGCAATCAAAAGCCATGAAGGGTCAGCGGTGCACAATGACATTTTCAAACCTGGGAACAAAGAATGTACGTTAACGATCCTTGTGAATTATGAGGACATCATTCAAATGGGAATCACCAGATTAACTCGTGGTGGTGTGCTTTGAATCTTGTTGAAGAATGCCAGGACTCAATGCCAAGGATGTTCTACTGGTCGGGGCAGTGCTTCTAAGATAATGGCACAACTTTTTAGATGCTCCCAACTCCAACTTGGATATCTCAGCAAATATAATTCTATAAAATTGCATATATACTTTTGTTTGATCCCATCTGGAAAATCCAGGTTAAGCCGATAACAGTAGTCTTGGTAGGAGAAGCATATCGAATGGCCAGTTCCCTCAGGGAGTAACCTGGGGTTTAATCTCTTGTTCAAAGGGGAATAATGGTGATAGATTATGAATTACTGCTTGCAGGTTTACACCTGAAATGTTCTTGTTACCCAACCAGATCTTTATCCTGATTCCAAACCACCCTGCATCACATTTGCTCTTTTGAAAGATCCTTTATAAGTCCCACCACAACTTTCAGTTAACATGTCATCTGTTCTATGTTTGGCCCTCAAGGACTTGGCTGCTCTTGTGGCGAATGGCACAGTGACTAGTAAGCCTCCAGTTACGCTGCGGCTGGTCATCCCGGCCAGTCAGTGCGGTTCCCTCATCGGCAAGGGCGGCTCCAAAATTAAAGAGATCCGAGAGGTGAGTGCTTTTCCATATCCTTATCTTCCTTTTCTCTGCCCTATGACGTCCATGTTAGGACTACTTGCGCTGTTGCATATTTCATAGGTTTGGATGCCAGTAAAAGCCCATTTATTTTACATTTATGGTCTCTGGGCTGTCAGGACAGTATGAGGCAATGGTGAATGGTCTGTCACGCTAAATTTGGAGTGTTCTGTAATGCAGTTGAAGGGGGGTGTGGGCAATGGGAAGGTTGTTTGAGTTAAGGGAATATCAGGTGCGTTTAAATAATCAAATCTATAGAGTTTGTTTTAAAGGTGGGTTTGGGTTTTATTTGGTTGGAGGCTTTTAAGTTAGCAGGAGCTTCTTTCAACTTCTTTTAAATCGATATCTTCATTTACACTATGAACTTGGCGATACAACCAAAGGTAGGCGTACTGGCCCGGAAAAGATTAGGCCGAAAAAGGAAGTAATGCCGTGATTTGCAATGGAGGCAGGCGTTTGCTTTCGGCACCATCTTTAAAGGGGTGATGAACTGAGAAATCAAATTTTCACTGAGCTTTTGACATCTAAGAAGTCATCATATTATAAGAATATCCTGTAAGTTTCACACCTGAAAACGTCCTTGTTAGTCCAATAAAAGCTTTTAATTAACACCAGCCTCAGCAAACGACTCGTATTTCAAAATGGGTAACTATGATGTCAAAGTGGATAAAACACCACCCCTGCAGAAGAAGATCAACGCCTACTTCAACACGGCCCGTTTAGCCCCGTCCACCGATTTGCGCATTATAGCTAAATAACATAGGCCAACCTCATGATGACAAACCGGATCGAGGTACCGAGAAATACACAATATTGTGCAGTGCCTGGTTGTGGAAGAAGACATTCGCTGCATAAGCTTCCTCTGGATTCCAATAGGACTGCATGGATAAACTTTATTTTTAATGACTGTCCGTCTGTTCGCTTCATTTCACTGAGGATTGTTTTGTTAATAAGACTGGATTTGTAGACCGATTAAGAGTAAAGATCGGTGCTGTGCCGTCTATATTGGATCTGATAGGAACTGTGCAACACACGGACTCTGGGTCGAACATGTACGGGCGAATCATTCCGGTTGCCATTTTACAACATTGGACATTTTCAAAACAATTTCCCCCAAGTGCATCGACGGGTGAGTCGAAACTCATTATAATATGCAAAACTGTTATCCACTCACAGCAGTGGGCGTTTACTTCCAAGTCTTCAGTGCGAGACGCCCATAAAAAACGAGCGTTTTTCAGCTAGGCTCAAAACTAGGGTACAAAATAGCCTATTACTTATTCATTTTTATGTTTTTGAATGCAAAAACCAAGCGAACGTCATAAGTTGACCTCAGACAACAATAATAAAATTCAAAAAGCCAGTTCATTACCCCTTTAAAGGTCAGACAAAGTTTGGGTTGAGCTTTTGTGCAGAAGCCAATCCTACTCTTGGTGGATCACCAACCCTAAATAAAGACGCCTAAACTTAAACATGCTAATCAAGGTCTTAAGGATTACTCGAAACTTTCAGACAGGTGTGTGGGAGCCAAACTCTGCACGAAGCTGGCTCTCCAGGAGCAAGATTCGACACCTGACCTATGTAAAACAGTGTACTAATGATCTGTTCTTCCATTGTGTGGCAGAAAACAGGGGCTCAGGTACAGGTGGCAGGAGATCTGCTCCCTAACTCCACAGAGAGAGGCGTGACGATATCTGGCAGTCAGGACGCCATCATCCAGTGTGTCAAGCTCATCTGCACTGTAATACTGGAGGTAATTTGACTCCAAGCAAATCCATTTGGCTTCATTAACACATTTTTATGCATGCATTGGCCCTGAAAAACTGTTGTGGATGACTATTGTGTGATAGTCTTAATCTACTGAAGACTTCAAAGGCTTCTGTACTTCAAAGACAGCATGCTGGTTTCAGTAGTGGCATTGAAAAGAATGGATATGATCCATTTCTGTAGCCTAAACATATATTTTTCATTGCTTTTTGCAGCTGTCAAATACTTTTCTTCAAATACTTGATCTAACTAACTGCACATTAACAATCATTACAGTAATGGTTATTGAATGTGTTCTCTCAGATCTCCCACAGCATGAAATGCATTTCCTCTCAAATGGTTTTCTTTTGTACATAAATGGTTCAGAAAAAAAGACTTTTAGCTGGGGCTTTTTATTCAGTGAATTGTAATGCATGCGTCCTGGTCTTTCTGTTTAATTTTTAATGGACCGGATGAGGGCCAGATTGTTGACTGCGACACTACCCATTTTAGGAATCCTCCACTGTCTGCTTGCTCCGGGATGCAAATTATGCAAAGTAACCCAATGAATATTTAAAAATATTCTTTTTGTTTGGTTGAGCAAGCATGGGGGATGTGCTTCACTGGGTTTTCATTTTATCTTTCTTAGGGTTTGGCCTTATTCTGACCTCTTGTATTTTGGCATTTTAATCAAATTACTTGGTTATTTGTTGTTGTTTTGTGCAGATGTGTTTCAAGTAGGGCTGTCAAACGATTAATCGTGATTAATCACATCCAGAATAAAAGTTTGTGTTTACATAATATATGTGGGTGCACTGTGTATAATTATTTTCTATATATACATATAAATACACACACATGCATGTATATATAAGAAAGAAATTTTATTTATATATAAATTATATATAAATCTATATACAGTATGTACATGAAAATATTTCTTAAATATATACAAGCATGTGTGTATTTATATATAGAAAATAATTATACACATATATTATGTAAACACAAACTTTTATTTTTGATGCGATTAATCGTTTGACAGCCCTAGTTTTAAGATATTCTGATGACACCTTGTCTCAGAGGGCCAACAGTCATTTTGAAAAGTATTTTATTATTTTTTAAAGTTATAATCTGGGTTTGTAGAGTAGCATCATTAAAGAAAAAAAAAATGCTGCATTTGCAGCATTGCAAGTTTTCCATCTAAGGATATCATGAGCAAGCATTAATAGCATTCTGAAATTATCTGTCCAAATGACTTCCTGTGAGAGGATAATGGTATGCTTTTAAGTGATCCGATGAAGAGCTGATCGATAAATGTTGCATTTGTGCACCGTGTCAGCATTTCCAGTCATTAAGGATAATATGACCAAATGACTCTGAAACCTGTGGATGAATCTGTATAGTCCTGATTTAAAGTTACTAACTGCTTTATTATACGTTTGCAGTCTCCTCCAAAGGGTGCTACAATTCCGTACCGCCCCAGTCCTGCTCCAGGTGCAGTTCTTCTAGCTGGAAATCAGGTAAAAATACACACCGACATGGCAAAATGTGGTTCTTTCATCAACAATACTAAGTATCTCACTGTTCTTCTCATAAAAACCGCAACATTTAAAGGTGCACTATGAAAGATTTTTTTTTTACTTATTTAAATGAACAAAAATTCACAACCTTTCCTAAACAAATTTTAAAATTCGCTGTGATAAACCAACTGCCTGTAACCACTGGTAAACCTCAATCCATTATATCCTCAGTTGAAACCAAACTCATGTGATCACCTATACAATTATCCGCGATTAACAGGGGCGCAACTACCCAGTTTCAGAGGGGTATGCAGCAACAATTTTAGCGCCCCCCCCCCACCCCCACCAAAAAAAAAAAAATTAAATAAATGTAATGTAAGTGTGCTATGTAATAACTGAGTAGGAAGAAATGAGAGCTAACAAAAAAAATAAGTGCAAAATTGTCGTTTATTAACACAATTAAACTATAGCTACTCCACCTTGATGAACCCCCCTAAGAAAACTAAGCTCCATTGTAACAGCAATAGCAGTGTTTCTCACAGGATTTTAGGTAAAACTGTGGTAGGTGGACCCCTGTTTCTCTAGGGGGGTTCGGGGGCATGCTCCCCCGTAAGAAAATTTTGTGTTCTGTAATGGTAAATTCAGCAGTCTGGTGCACTTTGAGAGTTCAAAATTAAAAGCTCCAACCCATATTCAGGGTGCAAATTAAACAGAGAAAAATTTGAACCTCTTTTAGTTAGTGTCTGTCTACATTACACTACATAATAATAGTTATAATATTAATCCCATGATAGTAATTGCCATTAAGGCTATTGTAAAACAAATGCACAGAAAAATAAAGGAAACTTTCATAATTAGTTTTGCACTAATTTCTATACTTGAAAGATACTTGCGCATAATGACATATTTCATGGGCCAGTGTGTCAGAAAAAAAAACTAAAGCTGACTTTTTTGACCAATGCATTACACCAGCACAGCGCCGCCAATTAAGCAAAAAACAAAACAAACAACAAACAAACAAATGGGCCGCCGATGTATGAGTTTTGTGGGCCGTTAAGACAAATAAATTAAAAAAGGAAAAGCACGTCGGCCCAGCGGGAATCTCCCGGTAGTCCCGATGGCCACCGAGATATAGCCTATGCCTGGACATTTTAAATCCTACCTGTTGGCTTTCAGCAATGCATGCAGTTATTTAGCTGCTGTTGCATCAATTGACATGCCATCTCCTTTTCTCTCTTTCTTTTTCTATTTTTAGCCCCACAGCATTTTGTTTTATCCATCTTTTTCGACGACAACTAACTACTCGTACCTGCTCGCTCAGCGCTCACGGCGCCCACGCCCGCTCGCGATATTACCCGCCCCCATTCTCCATGAGGGCGCCTACTCTAGCCTCGCTGTTAGTCCTCTAAAATTTTATATAACATTGAAGGAATGCAGAAATGATTTAGAAACGGACAACGGCAGCTACATATAGAAATACAATATAGCCTATATATAATTTTTTAATTTTTTTTTTTTTTTTTTTAACCATCGCTTTGGCGCCCCCCATTGTGCTGCGCCCCTATGCGCCGCATATAGCGCATACCCACTTTTTGCGCCACTGGCGATTAACTTGCAATTTACAATTATCTGCGATTAACTTGCAATTTCATGAACTGCATTTTAAAATTATTTTATGTTTCCTACAATTGCAATTGTCAAGATTTAGAAATAAAAGGCTATTTTTGACCCTGATATCAGACCTCTATTTTGAAGTGGTGTGTCTGCTGTGAGATTTCAATGCAAACGCCCACTGTCATGAAAAGTCATGAAAAGTGTTTATTATAGCATTATATTTAGATCTACTACCCTGGCATGAAAGGTTGCGGCAATGAGCCGACGACAGACATGACTGTTGAATGCAGTGATCATTGCAGCTCGATTATTGCATCTCTCACGAATGCTTTCATCGTAACTAAGTGTAAACAAGATGTAAATACGAGTCGTTGATTATACGGGTATATAATATAATCTTTCTTTATTTACTCGCAATTTAAATAACAGATTTTGTCATGCTACTGAGAGAAACAATGTCAAAGTTGTCCGTATAGTCACTGGCTTGATTTACTGATGCATAAACAGCATTAAACGATTTTGAGACAAAGAACGTCTGACTGTACATAAATTACATCAGAATTCACTGATCACAGATCAGGAAATAGAATTAGCACAGTTATTTATGTTGTGGCATTACTGTCAAGTCCATATCTTACAGTAAAAGTCTGTTTGCAAAGCCAGCGCCGAAAGTACAACTGATTTATCAGCGCAGTCTCATCCCAAGACGTCAGTTATTTTGACCATACGTCAACATCCACCGTTTTAGGGTGCCCTTAAACGTCGGTTAGATGACGTTATCGGATCCTAACCCTACCCCAGACCTAAACCTACTCCGTCACCAAACTGACGTTAAAGGTAAAGCGTCAGTTGTATGACGTCCCAGGATCGTCATGTAACTGACGTTAAAGGGTACCCTAAAACGGCGGATGTTGACGTATGGTCAAAAGACGTCCCAAGACATCAGTTATATGACGTCTTGGGATGAGACTGTGGTAGATTTACTAAAGAATCCACAGTGAAATGTACCGAACAAACAAATAAAAGACATTCACAGAGTTAGCACTTAGCACTTAAAGGGTTAGTTCACCCAAAAATGAAAATTAAGTCATTAATTACTCACCCCCATGCTGTACCAACCCCGTAAGACCTTCGTTCGTCTTCGGAACACAAATGAAAATATTTTTGATTAAATTTGAGAGCTGTATAACTACCACATTGGCTCCTAAAGGACTGCCTCTTGACGGCCCAGAAAGTCAATGAAGAAAATGTTTAAATATCCCAAGTGACTACCGTGGCTCAACTATATGTTTATCAAGCGACGCGAATACTTTTTGTGCGAAAAAAAAAACAAAAATAACGAGTTTATTCGACTATTTCTTTTCTTCCTTGGAAGAAAAGAAATAGTCGAATAAACTCGTTATTTTTGTTTTTTTTTTCGCACAAAAAGTATTCGCGTCGCTTGATAAACATATAGTTGAGCCACGGTAGTCACTTGGGATATTTAAACATTTTCTTCATTGACTTTCTGGGACTATAGAGTGCCGAAGTTACAACGTCACTCTGTAGGCCAAAACGCGAATGTGAGTTAGCATTTTAGCACTCCCTGTTCCCTCGCTCTAATAAAGTCAATGGGATTTTTGAATGGGTTTTTGCTAAATCGCCTGAAATAAGGTCTGTGGTGAACAAAGCCTCTAAATATTTTCACGTTTTGATCTATGACATAGAACAGACAGTTATAACCTGCTTGTGTTTTTTAAACTTTATTGTGTCTGCTTGTGTTTTAAAAAAAACTTTATATAGGCTTCAAAATGTATACATTTTGGATTAACTTGTAAAGATGATCTTGATAAACAAAACGTGTCAAAAACGGTCACAACTCTTTGTTAAACACAGATCTTATTTTTTGCGATTTTCCAAAAGTCTGTGGGGAAAATGCATAGCTTTTCGATCGAGGGAACCCATGCGCCGCTAGCTTCCGAGTTGTCCTACAAAGTGACGTCATCACTTCGGCACTCTATTAAAGGATTAGTTCACTTTTGAAAAAACTTTTGCTGATAATTTACTCACCCCCATGTCATCCAAGATGTCCATGTCTTTCTTTCCTCAGTCGAAAAGAAATTAAGGTTTTTGATGAAAACATTCCAGGATTTTTCTCCTTATAATGGACTTCCATGGGAACCAGGTCCAACCGAGGTCCAAACGACAGTTATAACAGTTACAGATGCAGCTTCAAATGTCTTTAAACGACACCAGATGATGAATAAGGGTCTTATCATGCGAAACGATCGGTTATTTCAATGCTTATTCCAAAAATGTAACTTTTCTAAGGACAAATGCTAGCCTTTCTCTATTCTGTGAGGCGCGTTTGCAACGTCACGTAATACGTAATTACGTTCAAAAGGTCACGGGCGACGTAGCCAGAAGTACAGAGTCAGAGTGTTTACAAGTTGAACGCATAGGTTGAACGTGAAAACTAACTCAAACGCCGTTTACAAAAAAGGAATTCAAAGGTAAAACAACGATGTCGGACGATTTTGATTCTGTACTTCCGGCTACGTCGCTCGTGACCTTTTGAACGTAATTACGTATTACGTTACGTTGCAATTGCGCCTCACAATATATTACAAGGCTAGCATTTGTCCTTAGAAAAGTTACATTTTTGGAATAAGCTTTGAAATAACCGATCGTTTCGCATGATAAGACCCTTATTCATCGTCTGGTGTCGTTTAAAGACATTTGAAGCTGCATCTGAAACTGTTATTAACACTATCTTTTGGACCTGAACCATCCGGTTCCCATTGAAGTCCATTATATGGAGAAAAATCCTGGAATGTTTTCATCAAAAACCTTAATTTCTTTTCGACTGAGGAAAGAAAGACATGGACATCTTGGATGACATGGGGGTGAGTAAATTATCAGCAAACGTTTTTTTCAAAAGTGAACTAATCCTTTAAGTCTTAAAGAGCATATTGCAGGTAAAAAAAAAAATTGAAATTTATAGATAACCTTGTATGAAAATACCATATGAAAAGATAATGCAGGATTTAAAATGTTTTAAAACAACATAAGGGCACTAATTTAAAAGATAAAGTGAGCGTTTCTTGGACTGCTAGTAAAAACGGCTTTTTTTTCAACATCGCGTCATTTGACGTCATAGCAGGGAGCCGCAGCCTCGGCTCAGTGAGAGAGCAGGCTGGTGTTCAGTGAGAGCGCTCGTCAGTCAGTGTGCTTTCGTTAGTTTTTGGATTTTAATTTATCATCGTCATGGTAAATTATTGTGTTTGTGGAGATTGCAAAAACTCCAGCCTGTCAGGACTTCAAGATCGAGTCCACAAGTTTCAATTACAATAAAAGTGACGGTGCTATATAGCCTATCTTTCGTTCCTGGTGCGGTTTGAGCAGGTGAAGAGATGGGATTTCTCTTCTGCATCGGCTCGGAAAACGCGGTCGTGTGTAGCGTTTACTTCAGATCAAATGACTATAGCATCCCGGCGATATGATGGAGTTCAACATGGTATGCCGAAGCAAGAGTATTGATCGTCGTATACTATACCAATGGCATCAAATAGTGTTATATAGGTAACTTAGTCATGTCACGCCCTAAATAGAACTTATAATTGAAAAACAAAATTGGTTGTTTAAATACTCAAATCTTTAATGTTCTGTTTATGTTATAACCTAGGTGAAAAATATGTATTAAAGATTTACCTGAGTATAGCCTATGCTTTTAGTATAGAAATATACTCAAGTAAAGTTTTTATACATTTAATAGTATATAAATCTACCCTAAACATACTAATGTCTGCTGGCCTGTTATAGGATCATAATAATCTGTACAATATTGTGAGCACAGTGTATATCGTTAGCGAACGTGTATACTATAAGCACGTCTCTCACCTAAAGGCACCTGTCCTGTTCTCCACTGGTTCTCCTCACATCACAGCTCAATTTTTCTCTGACCATTCTGTCTGACATTATCCTGGCCTGTCCCTAATCTCTTTAGCATAGCAGGCTCATAACTTTATGGCTTGATCCGTCATACGAGTATTTCCTCAGCGTCCGAAATGTCATGCGATCCATTGTTTTCCTGTTGTGTGAATCGACGGCTCTCCGGCTCATTGCGTCACGCCTGCCACGCCCATTTTCAGACGCGGAAGTAAAATTCTCACAAAAACAACTGCAGAAGCTTCTGTAGCGTGTTTATACGTATATTTTAAAGAAAATCTAGTTCCTACATTGTTTTTCTATGCATTGACTCGTTGGGTCCTCTAACCTGCAATATGCCCTTTAATGTGAATTCGAAATAAGTAGTTTTCTGAGCTCGGTTTCAATTAAAATAAGAATTTACAGGATGTTTTTAATTCATGATCCATTTAAGCTTCAACTGGGCAAAACTTTCATAGTGCACCTTTAATATGCATTAGTTCACTCAACAAAACCAAACATTTTTTTTTTAAATAATTTACTCACCCTCATGTAGTTTCATACCTCTATGACTTTTTCCTTCTGTGGAAAATGGATGAAATTTTGAATATCCCAGAGCTCTTTTTCCAGAGTACTGAAAGTGAATGGGTTGTCAAGCAACAAAAATGACAAACCAATCACAAAAAGTGGTCCAGAAATCGTGTACTATATTCCAAGTCAAATTTAATTTTGGGACAAAACTGTATTCCTTCAAGGCCTTGTTCTCGCCGCACACAAATCTGATTTGTTTTTCAAATATGGACTGCTGGTCCAAACTGACATTTTGCAAGGTATGAAAATGAAATCTATTTGTTCAGACAGTGTCGTCAATGTCTGCTACAGCTACAGCGATTGTGACAGTCATGACGTAGGTGTCAGCATGATGCCAAGATAGGTGCTTCTTCTACTGAGGAAATTAGCTTTAAAGTTAATATCAATGTGGATTATGACTTTTCCAAGCATGAATGTAGTCTAGTCTACAAAATAAAAGAAAAAAAAAAGATTTTTGATGCCTGTGGGAACAAGGCCTAATTGTCTCAAATTTAATTAATGGGATTAGCAGATCCAAAAACATACAACCCACCTGTAAAGATGCTGAGTGCACTGAAAATACTTTATATTAATTTGATTCTTAATATAGTAGAGTTTCATAAAGCCCCACACAGCTGACAGCATGTTGCCTCCATTTCCTTTAATAAAACGAGTCTGTCCATCAATGAAGGGTGTTGGTGGGGGGCTGTCTGTGTTTATGAAATATTTTTGAAGCTTGCTTTTTGTGTGTGCTATTATAAATGTCATGGAGTGTAAGTATTGCAAATTCCATTTATTAATATACACGCTTATAAATGTGTCATGTTCGAATTTAAACCTGCAGTTAATATACTAATGCATATTGCGAAAAACCTCAATAGACCTTATTCAGTGTGAAAGGCATATTTAATTAGACGCAAACAAAAGCGAGGCCGAGGGATGGAAGTACATTCAATGTCTATTCAAAGAACCTCATATGTGTAACACAAGCTGAACATATTTGAGTGCTAATAATTGAATAAGTCCAAATTTGATTGTTCACGCGAATTTGATCGTGGGAAGCCAAAATCGTGATCGTGATTAAAATTTGATTAATCGTGCAGCAGTGTTGTAGTACTCGAGACTCGGACTCGTCTCATACTCGGTCTCGAGACCATATTTTAATGGTCTTGGTCTTGTCATGGACTCGTGTGCATTTGGACTCGGAATTGACTCGTACTCGAACATTTTTTTTTTTTTTAGGACTCGGACTTATTCCCGAGTCCACTCGAGTTCAATTCAAAATAATTTTCATGATTATTAATGTATGTTGATAAAATATTTCTTTAAATTGATTGACACGCCCAGTGATTGGTGATTTTCTAGTGCGCAACTGCGCATGACAAATTGTAATAAAATTACTTTTAACACCACCTACAATGTGGCCTTTTTACCCTAAACTGATCATATTTTTTAAACTCTAAGTAAATTCAGTTAAAAAAAAAGGATTTCTCTAAGTAAATAAAAGTAAATTAGGTAATCAACCCTCACTGGTCTCGACCGTCTCTGGTCTCGGACTCGACTCTCTATGGACTCGGACTCGACTCTCTCTGGTCTCGGTCTCGACTCGGACTCGAGTGAGGTGGTCTCGACTACAACACTGTCGTGCGGCCCTAAATAAAGCTATTCCTAACTAGGCTGTCAGATTTAATCGAATGGCCATTGAACAAACTGGGCTTCCATCCTTCACAGTCTTGTTTTCGTCCGTCAAATGAAGTATGCCGTCTACCCGGACTAAGGTCTATTGTTTCATATCGTTTTGCCTGTTATTCACTTCACATAATTCTCTAACACGTCCCCCGAAGAGAGTAGAGAGGCCGTTATGTTTATTCATGTTGACACGGCTATTCATTATCAACACTCCTATGCATGAATAACAGTAGCATTAAGATCAATCAGGCTCATGAATATTCCTCAGCATTATAAGCGCTTTGGAGTCATTCGCCAATGGTGTAATTAATCGCAGTGGTAGAAACTTTGACGTGCATACTTATGATACATCAGCCCGTTTTCATCCTTTAACGTCATACAGAACGCTATATGCAAAAACGGCGCTATACTACGCACATGGCACCCTTTATCGTTAATATAACACGTGAACCCAAGACGTTATAAATCATTTAGCGTGAATATGACACGCACACCCTACCCCACACCTAAACTTAGCCCTCACAGCGCGTGTTATATTAACGATGACGGGTGCCATGTGCGTAGTATAGCGCCGTTTTGTCATATAGCGTTCTATATGACGTTAAAGGATGAGAATGCGTTGGATACATCGTCTGTTTGATATTTTTATATGTCTGCCGTAAAAAGTGTAAGATTAATGTCTAATAATGAAATTAATGTTCATTGCTTTATATCAGAGAACATCTTTTTCCCCCTTATTAACCCTTTTCTGTCTGTATTCAAATCACGCTTGGTAATGACGGCAGTAACAGCAAAATTGCCGCTGATGTACATATCCGTAAGACTAATGAGTAATGACATGCGAATGAAGCCTTGGTTTGTGTCTCTGTCCCCTATTTGCCTTTTTAAGGTTTTCGAAACGTCAGAGTTTGCGTCTCACCCGCTTTTCTCAGTGGCTCAGGGAGGGCTGGATCTGCAACAAGTGAGTATTATTTATCCATGACGGATAATATAGGGAGCTGTGCTTCCCACTCTTTCTTTATTTGCCTCTTCCGCCCCTGCATGGAGATGGGAATTCTGTTCCCCTCTGTCATTCCTCCTGCCGCATGTTGCAGCCAGTGTCCTGCCCACTTGAGCAAGGGAGCGAGACTATACAGCAGTTACTGTTTTTAGATATGAGATTATTTTTCCACTTGACCGTACCATTTGGGCATGGCTTTACCCCTCGACCCACTGCAATTGTCTTGATTTTTGCTGAGCATTGTGTTTTGACTTGACTTTGTAAAGTTGTGTAAACTTTACAGGTATCATGTAAACGGTGTCCCCCAAGGCTATGGCTTTGGTCCTATTGTATTTGCAAAAATTTAAGATTCATTAATAAATAAACCACATAAAATCTCGCCATATGATGTGTGGGCTATGTAAAAAATAAAAATCCATAGTTTGAGTGAGGATCTGACCTCAATGCAGGTATCAGGTAAACGGTGTCGCCCAAGGCTATGGCTTTGGTCCTATTGTATTTTCAAAAATTTAAGATTCATTAATAAACCACATAAAATCTCGCCATATGATGTGTGGGCTAGGTAAAAAATAAAAATCCATAGTTTGAGTGAGGATCTGACCTCAGTACAGGTATCAGGTAAACGGTGTCCCCCAAGGCTATGGCTTTGGTCCTATTGTATTTTCAAAAATTTAAGATTCATTAATAAATAAACCACATAAAATCTCGCCATATGATGTGTGGGCTATGTAAAAAATAAAAATCCATAGTTTGAGTGAGGATCTGACCTCAATGCAGGTATCAGGTAAACGGTGTCCCCCAAGGCTATGGCTTTGGTCCTATTGTATTTTCAAAAATTTAAGATTCATTAATAAATAAACCACATAAAATCTCGCCATATGATGTGTGGGCTATGTAAAAAATAAAAATCCATAGTTTGAGTGAGGATCTGACCTCAATGCAGGTATCAGGTAAACGGTGTCCCCCAAGGCTATGGCTTTGGTCCTATTGTATTTTCAAAAATTTAAGATTCATAAATAAATAAACCACATAAAATCTCGCCATATTATGTGTGGGCTAGGTAAAAAATAAAAATCCATAGTTTGAGTGAGGATCTGACCTCAGTACAGGTATCAGGTAAATGGTGTCCCACAAGGCTATGGCTTTGGTCCTATTGTATTTTCAAAAATTTAAGATTCATTAATAAATAAACCACATAAAATCTCGCCATATGATGTGTGTGGGCTATGTAAAAAATAAAAATCCATAGTTTGAGTGAGGATCTGACCTCAATGCAGGTATCAGGTAAACGGTGTCCCCCAAGGCTATGGCTTTGGTCCTATTGTATTTTCAAAAATTTAAGATTCATAAATAAATAAACCACATAAAATCTCGCCATATTATGTGTGGGCTAGGTAAAAAATAAAAATCCATAGTTTGAGTGAGGACCTGACCTCAATGCAGGTATCAGGTAAACGGTGTCCCCCAAGGCTATTTGGTCCTATTGTATTTTCAAAAATTTAAGATTCATAAATAAATAAACAACATAAAATCTGGCCATATGATGTGTGGGCTAGGTAAAAAATAAAAATCCATAGTTTGAGTGTGGATCTGACCTCAATACAGGTATCAGGTAAACCGTGTCCCCCAAGGCTAAGGCTTTGGTCCTATTGTATTTGCAAAAAATTAAGATTCATAAATAAATAAACAACATAAAATGTAGCCATATGATGCTATGTAAAAAATAAAAATCCATACTTTGAGTGAGGATCTGACCTCAATACAGGCATCATGTAAACGGTGTCCCTCAAGGCTAAGGCTTTGGTCCTATTGTATTTGCAAAAAATTAAGATTCATAAATAAATAAACAACATAAAATCTGGCCATATGTGTGGACTATGTAAAAAATAAAAATCCATAGTTTGAGTGAGGATCTGACCTCAATATAAATTGTTTTGATTTTTCATCTCACTCCCCAATTTTGCGAACAACTCGGCTTTGAAGTTTGTAATTACAGGGAAAATATCACACTTTAAGAGGTGTTTATCACTGACATTTCTGTTAGGAATAAACATCTATTCTTGATGTTTTACAGTTACAGGATTCTCTGCCAATGTGGGAAGTTCATTTGAGGACACTATGATGGTGTGAATGACTGTTAATCTCTCGACTTGTGTTGAGGTCTTTTAGGCAGATATGTGCATGTTTCACCACAAAGATTAACAGGAACGGTTGATAGCATCACCCATCCCCAAGTCAGCAGTTAAACATAGTGATGAAAGAATGTTTATCATAGCCTAGAGACGCAAAATATCAACGCCAAAACTGTTAAGCATGTGTTAAAGGAAGATATCCTCAAAAATGATCATTGGAAATGATCTTCCACTGTGAAACCCAAAAGGAGATGTTCAGCAACATTTCAGTAAAACAACTCAAATTTTGTTCTCTTCCGCACACAAATTTTGTTGTATGGAAAGCAACTGCATACATATGAAATAAATCATCCAGTGTGTTTTGAGAGTAAAGTAATAATGCCAGAATTTTCATTTACGGTGAACTATTCCTTTAAGTGTCAGCCTCCTCTGACTAATGCTGATGTGAAGGCTGAAACGGGGAACCATGTGACCTTCCAATACACGCACTCTACTTCGAGAGCTGTGTCAGGTCCGACTCCGAGGAGTGACATTCTCTTAAACGAGCGGAGATAAATGCTGTCTGCCAGGAGACGGGACTGACAACATCACCACGGCTCTCCCTAATGAAGGTCCCACGTACGTGTGTGTGTGTGCATAAGGATTACGCAGCGTTAAGTGGCTCAGCCAGGCGATTAATGCTTTTCTACATTATTTACGAGCGTTCTGAGCTCGGTGAACAGGAAGGAAAGAAATAATAAGGAAATTACTAAAAATGATGGAAGCTTCGCCATCCCATTTTTTTGCTACCTTAAGTCCTACCCCGGTAAGCACATGTACTTTGCCAAGCATTTGGAAGTAGTGTGTTATATTATAAAGTAATAGTTTACCCAAAATAAATTAATGTTTATTATTATTATTAGTAACATTATGTACTCAGCCTCATTTTGTTTTAAATCTGAATGAGGGCCGCAGAAAGATATAGCTAATAAAGGCCACTATGCACTATATTCCATGTCTCCTGAAATAAATGATTGTCTTAAAGAGAAAATTTTGGGCAGGGATTTGGTTCTATCTATCGGTTTATTGATTGGATATTGAGATGTGGATGTTGCACTCAAACATAAAGCCTGGCATGCGTCAACAAAGAAAAGTAACTTTCACTGAAAGATCCAATTATGACAGTTTGATTTTAAATAACGAGGTCAACATTTTGGTACAAAATTAAACGTATGCACAGATGAACTGTTCAAAGTATGATCTAACTATATAGAGCGAATTTTCACTTCATACTAACTTTAAACTCTGCTCTCAATCTCATTTGCATTTAAATGATGCGTTGTCAGGTTTGAACTTAAAGGTACAATATGCAAGATAGTTTCGCCACCAGGGGTCGCTAACCTCTTACAATAACAAAGGCGTATATTAATGATCTTGTCATACATTGATGTTTTT
Organism: Pimephales promelas; assembly: GCF_988280905.1. NCBI lineage: Eukaryota > Metazoa > Chordata > Actinopteri > Cypriniformes > Leuciscidae > Pimephales > Pimephales promelas. The sequence goes on along the minus strand of NC_142770.1, from coordinate 21,891,481 downwards.
AACATGACTGTAGTATGAAGCAGGGTGCGATGCTAGACGTATACCAGCGCCACACACAACGCGAGTCCCGCGCATATAAAGGAATAAGGACATTTAATTCTACCGAACTACATGATGAATTACTCACACAGGACAGTTTACTAGAGGAATTAAACTTGAGGTAACGCAGCGCTGCTTCACTTGCTCTAACAGTTTCACTTTCACACTAAACGGCATTTGAGTGTGTTGAATGTTGTTAGTTAGGTTGTTTGTCGGCTGTATTAGACTAAGCTAGATTAACATTAGATAATAACATACAGATCATATTCTAACTTTTCATCATGTTGAACTATATAACATTGATTAGTTTTATATACTTTAATTTGCTCACCTGTTTGCTCAAGTAACATGCAACACTCGCGTCTCTGTCAAGTCGAAGTTAGTCGCGGATGTGGAGCTCTCGGCATCTCGAAAGATGTTGATATTCGTTTTAGTCGTCTTTTTGTCTCAAAGTCTGCTTGACATGGTCCATAATTTTTGAATAAAACCCTGCTAGGGACGCTCACGCTGTTGAGCACGCATAACGGGCATAACTGACCCAGTTGTCCACGTCCGTCGCCATGGTTACTATTGCAGTATGAGGTCAAACCTGGCGGAAACCGTGGGTAACGCGGATATGACGTCATTGACTGGCGACTCCTCACCCCTGCTCACACGCCCCATTTCCTTGGTTAAAAATCGCAATTTTCTCACGATTTACAAATAGTTGGCAACATTTGGGGTATTGTAAGTAATCAACTAAACAAAATATATAACATTGGCCTAGTGGTTTTTGAATAATTTAATGCAAAAATTCAGCATATTGTATCTTTAAATTGCGGACTGTCCTGACACAAACTGTTGAAATTCTGACTTCAGAAGACTTGAAATACAGCACATATCTTGGTTTTCTATTTTTTATTTTTTTTCTGTTTTAAGATGGGCTCAGATTACAGGAGTTGTAGGCCGATTTCTGACTTATTAAAAAAAAATTGCGTCCAGGGCATCGGTAGGTTCCTATGTTCGGTCTAGATTATCTAGTAAAGTGAGTAATGTAAACCTCCCGTTCTGATTGTGGACACGTCAGGGCCGCCCCAAAAATATCAAACATGATTACGACTATAATTACGTCAATACTTCCACAATAGCCAATCAGAGACAAGTCTACAAGGAGTCGGAGGCTGCGTCCGAAATTGCGTACTATGTAGGTACTATATTTAAATAAGAACGTACTTTGCGACCGTTTAAAAAGTATGTTCTATATAGTATGAATACGGGTAGTATGAATGAGTCTGGACGTACTACATGCGGCGTGTTGTTGTCGCGTGACATACGCTGTCATAACAGTGCGAAAATTTAAAGAGCCCATTCCAGTGACTGCACCAACTTTGCGCTGTTTTTAGTTCTGCTTTCTGTTTTCATCTGCGTTTTTACGTCGTCCGAGCCGACAATCAAGAGGAGGCGTCGGTCAGCTGCGCGCAGATCACGCCTTTTGTGGAATTTCTCAAATAGCATTTATTTACCTAATAAATTTTACCTCATAAAACACACACAACCCCTAGTATGAACAATGACAGATGTTGATTTTTGGCAAGGAAAAAGCCGTTTATTTGCTTGTGATATTACCATCGATATAAACATGAATGAATCATTAGAGATACGCATGTGTACCTGTGTTTATCTCCTAACGTTACAGCCGCGTCTCCGGTTTCCGCCATTTTCAAATATAACGACAATAACTCCTCTCCCGTGGCATCATGGTATAGACGAATCCGACGAGCGTTCTGTGTAGGCTGCCATCTTGTGGCGACCCCATTACTGAGCTGTTACACAGGCATACAGACATATGCACCGGTATGTAAACAAACCTCGGTGATAACGCGAACTCACCCTCGATGACAGCTACAGCCAGGCAGAATGACTTGTTGGTTTGATCTGTGACTGCAGTGGCCTCCAGTCACAGATGAAGGTACAAACGATCTTACAGATTAACGTTATTTATGAAAATAGCTTGACAAGCTAGCTAGGCTAACGTTTGCTAACGAGGAAACTTTAAAAAGATCTGTCCATTTGGCAACAATAAATAAATAAATGAATGAAATCAAATAAACAAATTCATGTTTTTCATTTGTGTCCATTATTTATCTCATTTTCACATTGCAACAGGCAAGGGTAAGGTAACGTTACAGCTAGAAAGTATACATAATATCGACCAATTAGTGTTTTTAAACCATGGAAAGAGGTCAATATAACAGCAGGAAAACAATTATGTCACATAACGTTACATTTAGCTCAGGAAAGCCATTTAATGACCATAGCATGTTAATTGAATAGAAAAAACAGCAAGAGAGGAGATTTTGCTGATCACTATATCACATATTTATTATATTTTTTTTTACTCATGTCATTAAATAATTGTTATTATACGCGAATGTCCACGTCTTGTACTCGCCCAGGAAATCTGTAAACCGTACGGCACCAGACAGGGGCAGTCGACCCGGGGTATTCACAATGTTTTCTCTTCAAAATTTAAATTTTACTGCCACCATTGAAACAATTTATAACGGAAACTGTTTACCCACTCGACATTATACAAGGGGTAACGTTGTAACGTTAGTGACAGTCGTAAATCGCGGGCTGTTTATTCCAGTGGACGGAAGTTGCAACTAAAACAATAGGAGGCAATGGCGCAACGCTACCCAGCAACAGCTCAGTAATGGCGCCCCGCTTACTTCCGGTAGTTTCGCCGGATTCGTCTATAGTAAAGTGTCCATCGTATGTGCACTTCAGAATCTCGCCAGAAGTAGTAGGTCACCCGGGTACTTTTCGCCTACTGTGTTTCAAAGTCTCTCTGCTCGCTCGCGTACTGTTTTTCGCATACTATATAGTAGGGAAGTATTCGATTTCAGATGCAGCTGGAGCGACAGAACTTTTGAAATGGCGACCGTGAACCAACAAGCAGCTGTGCGCATGTGGTGGACAACAGAGATGGAAGAAACAGACATAAAAATGTCTCCTCATGTGATGTCCACAGCAAGTTGCCGCGATACAGTATCTATTTTGTTTACGTCCGCTTCATCGTGAGATTGCCTGAGGTGCTAAATCTGGCATGACAATCTTAAGAATATCTTGTATTGTGTAATACACCACGATTTTCAAATCTTGTTGTGTGTGCAGGTTTAAGATCTGAAAGAAGAAAATCTGTGAAGATTCTCCATATGAGCGTGATGCAACCCGATTTCACAATCGGTTAAGATTTAAAAACTCCTGTAGTCTAAGCCCGGCTTTAGCTGGACCTTCTGATCTTCAATTCGTATTTGAAACATTTTCAGCACACATTGAAAAGGAGGCTAAACAATAGAGATAGCAAAACAAAATGGCAGTGTATCAGAGACATTGAAGGGTAGGGGTGGCAGTCACGTAGAAAATTCTGAGCTCACCTCCGGAGACAAGCTAAATCCGTCCTGACAAAGAAAGGTCATGTTTTGCCCCCTAAACAACGTTTTCCTTGAGAACTGTGACCAATCATTTTCATTAACGTGGCTGCCAGAGACACAAACTAGGGTTGCTCTTCAACATAGACTGCCATTTCTGTCTCACTGATTTTTTTATTTTATTTTCCATTTTATCCTCCCTCGGTTTCTTTCTCTCCATCTCTCTTCCACGTGTTTAAACTTTTAAACAGGCTTATGCAAGAGAACCTCTGGGACTAGCATGTAGCGTTCTCTGTAGCTTTTGCGTCTGGCTATTTGGCTTCTTATTCTCTTTGATGCAGAAGCCTTGATTCAGAGATCTTCTAGTTTCACATCTGTCCCCTTTCGACAGTTTTTGAACTATGAGAGTGAGTGTGGTGGGGGCAGAGACCCCCTAGTTCTGGCCTAACCAGATGACAAGCGCCCAAAAACCCTATAGAACCAGCCAACAGATCAGCAAAGACAAGCAAACAACTTTATGAATATTATGCATTGAGATATATGCACATTCCAGCCTAATTTAGGAACTCATCCCGCCTTGATAAACAACAGTATGAAAAGTATATGCTTGTTAAAGGGATAGTTCACTTTGAAATTCATTTTTGGTATGTTTTAGCTTACCTCAAGGGCATCCGAGATGTAGGTGTCTTTGCTTCCACAGTAGTTTCAATTTTGATATTTTTAGGTCAAACCGTTCTTGTCTGTCAGTCATATAATGGAGGTTTATGGTTACCACCTCAAAACAAACAGTATTTATATCGTTTTTACCTCTTGTTTTCTTGATTTCGTGTCTTAGGCTATGTATACTTACATTTACGAGTCATTAAATCATGTTTAATCTGGACTTCTCTGTTAAAACCTCCATTAGAACGGTTTGACCTAAAAATATCACAATTGAAACTACTGCGGAAATAAAGACAACTACATCTTGGATGCCCTTGAGGTAAGCTAAAACATATTAAAAATTCATTTCAAAGTGAACTATCCCTTTAAGTTGTTAGCCAATAATTATATTGAAGTCAATGTCAACATGAACTGGCAGGTCTAACCTAAATTCAGAAAAAGAAATGCTTAAAAAAAATACAGAACACTGCAAGTTTTCTAGTTTTTTAGTTGTTTAAAACAATTATGAGGATCTTCAAAAGAGAATGTTTGAATAATATGTTCTCCATTATAACACTCTCCACTATTTCTTTTTCAGGCTTATACTGTACAAAACCAATATGGCATTCCACACTCAGAGGTAAGAAGCTTTAAAGAGAATTTCTGAGAACCATCCTCAAACTGCATTACTTCCATTAGTCGAGTGTCCTTTTGTGAAGTAAATGAGCCTGTTTTACACTTGTGAATTCATTAAATGATTCAATACTCAGCTGTGTCTTCTGATAAGAGTAATAAAACATTTTCATTAGAATGAAGTGACATTTCCCTTCCGTTTTTTCTTTTATCTCAGTTGGCCAAGTTGCACCAGTTGTCCATGCAGCAGGGTCTTGCTCCCATGGCTCAGCCCACGGCCACCCAAGTTCTGTCCGGTATGTTTTGCAAATCCAAGTCTCTTTGAACAGGAATATAAGGGGTTGGGATTGGTTATTATTATGGGTTAGACAGTGGCTTAGACTTGTTGCCACCTTACTCACACATGCAGGACTTCCCTTTTTAAGGTTCACATCAATTAGTAATTTGATCTATGATCAGAGTTAAAGGAGTAGTTCACTTTTAAAAAAAAAAAACTTTTGCTGATAATTTACTCAGCCCCATGTCATCCAAGATGTCCATGTCATTCTTTCTTCAGTCGAAAAGAAATTAAGGTTTTTGATGAAAACATTCCAGGATTTTTCTCCATATAATGGACTTCAATGGTAACTAAACGGTTCAAGGTCCAAAAGACCGTTTCAGTGCAAACTGCAAACTGTTCAAAGGGCTTTAAACGATTCCAGACGATGAATAAGGGTTTTATTAAACAAAACGATCAATCATTTTAAAAAAAAAATGACAAAGTTGAAGTTTTATAAGCTCAAATGCTCGCCTTGCTCTGTTCTGTGACGCACGTTCGTGACTCTCCTGTTCGAACTCGTTCATCAAAATGAATCTTTTCACGAGTCAACTCGTTCATTTCGTTCGTTGAATGAACCAAATGACTCGAAAAAAGATTTGTTCATTTTGATAAACAAGTTTGAACAGGAGAGTCACGAACGCGCATCACAGAACAGAGCAAGGCGAGCATTTGAGCTTATAAAACTTAAACTTTATTATTAATTTATTAAATGAGCGATCGTTTCGCTTGATAAGACCCTTAATCATCGTCTGAAGTCGTTTAAAGCCCTTTGAACAGTTTGCACTGAAACTGTCGTTTGGACCTTGAACCGTCCGGTTCCCAATGAAGTCCATTATATGGAGAAAAATCCTGGAATGTTTTCAACAAAAACCTTAATTTCTTTTCGACTGAAGAAAGAAAGATATGGACATCTTGGATGACATGGGGGTGAGTAAATTATCAGCAAACGTTTTTTTTTTTTTAAAGTGAACTACTCCTTTAATTCTTTGAAAAAGATCCAAAGTGATTTGATTTGGTTTCAAGGCCAGGAACAGTGTGAATGAAAAGAGAAGTAGGTTTTTTTTTTAATCACTCAGTTAAGTTTGTAGCATACCAAAGTGGTTTAAACTTCTCATAAAGAGAACTTAAGTGTGAAAACACCCTATATTTACCCAGGAGCACAGTGCTAAATCTCTGTGTACAGCGATTGTGGATGTGACACAATTCCACCGGATAACTCAAGCTAGTAGATTCAAACAAACCTCCCAAAGACCCATAGGCCACCCATGTTCAAGGTAATACACCTGAGCTCCATGGAGCATATGGCACATGCAGATTACAGCTGCAAAAATGGGGCCAAACTTTACAAGGCTCCACGGTCAGCTCCTGGGGCTTCTCCGAGCTGTGATAAATGTCCAGCTAAAGCTCTCCTTTTCTTGTTCCCTTTCTTTTTTTTCCTTGCTCACAACCAGACATCCAATTATACAGCCACCCCAAGTTTTTCAGTGATGTCTTTCAAGCTGCCCGGAGATACCCAACATTTGTGAAAGGTTTGTTGTGTAGGATCTCTTAAAGCCAACAGACTGTTGAACATTATGGTAAATAAGCACTTTCGTAGCAAATGTGAGAATCAAAAAGCCCTTTCGACGAATTGAAGGGTCGAAACAAGTGTAATAGTTGCCCCCCGCCGCCAAAATTACAAGAGCACATCCTATCATGATATGGCTGGGGAATTCGATTATGTCGGAGGTAAAAAGCTCATCAGTCAAGGCAATGTTTCAGTCTATTAAATCGGCCCCTGTTGGGCTTAGAGGCACTGCTGGGTCTGGGCCTCCTGCTGAGACAGGAAGTAAAGGGAAAGAGATACAGGCTAGGTAATAGCACCCAGCTAACAGATAGGTGATCGCTTAAAAGAATATTCTGGGCTGAGAATTGGTGGCCCAATGCAGATCTACACCATTTTGGGTCAGAAATAGGCCTATGTTTAGGCCATTGAAGAAAGGGAAAGAAGAAAGCAAACAAACTACAGTAAATTATCCTATGGTTTGTTAACGTGGTACCTGTTCCTCTTCCTGCAGGCATTGACTCCAGTTCCCAGACAGCATCACAAGAACTTCTCATTCCAAATGACGTAAGTAAAACTTCTTTTTTGCAGGTATCGCTTCGCTCAAGATACTCATTGATATTGTGTAACAATGCTTAATTGTGTTTAGACTTTGAAAATGGTCAGATATGCATTCTAGAAATGAGAGAAGTCATGTACTTAATATTCGTAACAGCACCTCTCATGGCACACTTTGGCCTTGCAGAAATCCTGAAACTTTTTATTTCAATCTGCCCACCCCCTGTCCAGTTCAATCCTGTCATGGCGTCTGACATGCTTAGAACTCCTCTGCTGTCAAAACAGAGACGGTAAATAAAGCCAGAGCCTTTTGTCAGAGCTCTAGGTTGCACCCCGGGGGCGAACGGGACGTTCCCTTCATGCCTGCTGGCCAGGGCTCACTCCCGCCTCCACGTCTCCCTGAGATCACAGGATTAATCGACTGGCGAAGGGCCCAGCTGTGGTACTCAATACATATTTTCAACTCCCATTGTTTTGTTATTTTAAAGATTCATGCCCGATTCTATTCTTTGACTTTTTCCCATTATCTGATTGGTCTCCAGTTAAAAACAGGTCTCAAAACATGTAAGTAAAACTGTAACTGTGTTGTTCCATGCTGTTGTACTTTTGAACATAAGTATGTGCCCAATGTGAACTACTCATACTGTGCTGGTTCTCTCAGTAAATGTAGTTTCAATAGAATTAACCTACTCATAGAATGAAAAAAATAAGATATACTTCTTGTACTGTAAATTAATGTGTCAAAATAGGATGTTTTAGATCATTTTACATGTGTACATTTATATCGTTTTGAAATGGCAAAATTAAATACGTAAAATAATGAGAATAATGGTTAGACCACTAGGAGGCGCCTTCTGCCCCATATATATCTGCGTCTCATTTGACGCTAAAGGGTGCCATGTGCGTTGGATGTCTACGCTTTGGCAAAAGCGTCGTATATGACGCCTTGGGATGAGAACGGGCTCGTAAAACAAATGAGCGTGTCGCTTGAATAATAAGCGTGCCTTCATTGGAACGAACTTGAGGGCAAAATACTCGATATGTCAACCAACGGTCCCTTGACGAGCTACCTCAAATCAAGCCACGAGCTGGTAGATCGCGAGCGACGTGTTGGAGACCCCTGTGATAGATAATAGAAAACTGGTTCGCGGCGCAGAGTATTTTTTTTTTCGTGCCACCCCCCATGTGTTATGAAAAAATACCCAGTTCGCCCGAGCCCAAAACCGCTACTGCATAATAGCTTCATGTAAATATATATATCCTCAGCATTTAAAAAAAAAATATTTTAGTTATACAAGCCGGCATGTATACTAAACAGGTTTGAGTTTTTACGCTGATCCCTGGTTTGGTGCCAATGGGGCAAAAAACCAGGTACTTGTTCGCAAAAGTAGGTTTTGGACAAAATTCAACATAACATTTTTTTATTTATTTTTTTATCGAAATTGATATGCATCTTGTTCGTCTTGAGCCAGGGATCACAGTGGTGTAAAAATTGATTCTAGGTCAAACGGTCTAGGAGTTATGGGCAATTTAGTGTTTTTGGTTGCTGTAGCGCCACCTATGGGCCAATCTGGCTCATAATTTGATAACCTCTCCTTGATTTCTGTGCTACCTTAATCGCAAATATCAAGTCTGTAGCACTTACGGTTTGGGCTGCACGATGCGTTTTACAGCAGCAGATAAATAATAATAATACAAACCCTTACAATTACTATAGGTTTTCAGTGAACACCTAATAAAATTAAATGACCCATCATACTATTGATCTGCTCTACCAAACTTGGATGTCTTTTTTGTTTCCAGTAATAAACACTGTTAAGTTGTTTTGATTGATACTGTGAAGCAGCTTTGATACAATCCGTATTGTGAAAAGCGCTATATAAATATATTCGACTTGACTTGACTTAATAATAAGAGACTTTTTTGACGATTATAGCGCCACCTATGGTCCGATCTCCATGAAACGTGGCATGCTTCTTCACCATGTTCTGACACATATGTTTTTGTGAAGTTCTGACTTTTACTTTGGGATTTAATGGCTTTTGACTGTATTTTGCCACAGACCACATTCTAAATGACCCTGTTACAACCAACCAAGTATATCTCCAATTTCGATTTGGAGCAAAAAAAAAAGTTTGTCCAAAACTTACTTTTGCGAACTAGTCCCTGTTTTTTGCCCCATTGGTATCAGCATTTTTGATTTCTTGTACTGCTGTAATGGCAGACAAATTAAGTGAATGAATTATCAAGAGTGTTTCCTTACAAGTGAAGTCATTGACGCACATGAACAGAAAAAGTGTCGGCTCTTGTCAAATTGACACTAGCTTCTAATAAAACTTGACTTCCTGAATGGTTCTTAACCTCATCATACATGATAAACTTAAAAGCAACTTCAACCATTTCTCCAATCAAGGGCTAATTTAGCATGCTTGTATATTCATATTCCTGCATAAAGCAGGGAGATGGAAAGCATGTATTATTGAAATTCCCTCACAGCGATGCAATTCCAAGGCAAGGCGACATCAAACAGACATCAAACGGCTGGCAGGCTAAGTTGTTTATCATTCGCAATCAGGTTTCTCTCTATAGAGGAGCAGTTTCTCCATGGTGAACCATCCCCCCCTTAAATCTCCTGAAACATGCTACAGTTAGATTGGGATTGGATCAGTGTTCGAGAGCACAGCAGTGGCAGCGGCTGAAGTTGGGTCAGAACTGTTTAAAGATTGGCCTGTGAGAGGTGGACGAGCCTGTCAGTGACACCAGTTTTTTTGCTGGCGGGAGATGTGTCCTCGCTCCTCAGACTTTCAAAATTAAGACCTAAGAAGTAGATTCACCCAAAATAGGCCTGTCTCACAGCTTGGCCAAAGTTATACCTGTCTCTTGCTTTAGACAGATTTGAGTCATAGATTGGACCTTGATTTCAGTGGATAAAAAGAAGTCAATAAAACACACCGAACTGATTTTTTTTTCTTTGGTAAACTTGAAGGTTGGAGGAGGATGTGTGGGTGATGGTACTTTGTTTCATTATCCTGTTGCTTGCGGATATATAATTCATAGATTTCTAAAAATGAAGGATGTCAGTGGGCAAATATGTGGTGCAGTGCAAAGGACATGCTGGAATCCTTTATGTCAGGGCGGCAGCGAGACCTGGCGGTCGACTGCAAGCACTTAGCCACAATCAGCTGAGCCATTAATAGCCCCTGGGCACCAGGGAGAGCGGTGTGACAAATCAGGAGCTTTGACGTCCATATGACTCGTGAGGAAAGGAATGCTTTGTGGAGCAATTCTTGCCCACATAATCCAACTCGCACTCAGAGTGAGGGTTGGGGGTTGGGATGCAGGGTGGACAAAAGACAAGCTGTCAGTCATTCGAATGATAAACTGTTAACTCATCCCAGTCGGGGGTCACTTCACTTTATCATTGTTCAGGCTTGACACCAATCCCTAGGGTCACCCAACCCCCTTGGTCCTTTGGACACCTTCCATAGAATAGGAACGACTGTGTACATCATCTGGATTCATACAATGAGTTTAAGGAGCTGCACGCCCACAACTTTTTAAAAAAAAACTTGATGCTGTCACAGTAGGATGAATTAGTTCAGCACCACCTGTTGTTGGTTTAAACTGGCCGTCTAGATCCACAGAACTATTAGCACATGCTTGTTACAGAGACAATGTCATGTGCAAACACAGCCGTGTCATCTCAAGTCCAGATGACTAAACGCATAAACTGGCATTTCAGAGCCAAGCATGACATGCACACAAAGAGAGATTGAAGTGTTTGTCAAGGAACACATTAGATATGGGCATGAGGGTGCAAACACTGTCCCTGAAATCAATAGGTACTCTTAACCACACTTGGGCAGTTGGGCTGTATGTTCTGCTTTATGAATTTCAGGATTGCTGTTGACCAAGCGACGGAAATTATCCAGACGTAAAATTCGAGCAACATAAATTTGGCTTTCTTTAAACCGATCATGTTGTCAATGTTTATCATGTTGCAATTTTGTACCATGAGCTATGGTATCCAATCCTACTCCCGGAGGGCCACTGTCCTGCTGTCCTGATCTCCAACCTGAATTGAGCACACTTGATCCAGCTAATCGCGATTTCAAGAAACCTCCTGGCAGGTGTATTGAGCCCCTTTCACACAGCGCGTTGATCCTGGGAAATTGCCAGAACGATTTCTGTGTGAACGCAAACACGACCCGGGATTGATACCGGCATCGATGCCGGGTTGGGGACCTACAGTAGTAACATTGCCGGAATCAGTCCCGGAACGTGCGCTGAGTGAACAAAAGCCAGGACCAATGCCGTAAGGGGTGTGTCACAGAGATGACGAAAGATGTTTGTGTTCGTAACAAAGAAAGGACGAAGAAATGTCTGCAAACTGGAACGAAGCAGAGACCAGGAGCTCCTCACTATCCACGCTGAAGCGGAGATCGTTCAGCAACTTTGTGGAACGGTATGCGGGTGTACATGTTTTCGACACGTACGTTACACGTCTCATCCTGACGTCATGTGTCTTTCCGGGATCTTTCCGGGTTGTATGTGAACGCACGCACAGATCCCGGCAAATCACTGGCAGTGTGAATGAGCTGAAATCAAACAATCCCGGGACAAATGCCAGGTCACATTATCCGTGTATTTTCCGGAATCTCTGTGTGAAAGGGGCTTTGGAGTTAAACCTGCAGGACTAGGACTACACACCCTTGTCTTGGAGGGAAATTGTGTCATAGAATAGCTGTTTAAACTTATTATTGATCTGATTGCCTTTCAGCTGATTGGTTCAATAATCGGCAGGCAGGGTACCAAAATCAACGAGATCCGCCAGGTGTCGGGGGCTCAGATCAAGATTGGCAGTCAACTGGACAGCACTAGTGACCGACACGTCACCATCACAGGCTCCCCAATCAGCATCAACTTGGCCCAGTATCTAATCACATCTTGGTAAGCACTGGAAGACATCCCATCCCACTAACAGATTCAGGGTGTTTGTACTTGACCACTCCATGTGTTTGTGTGGCATAATGCTCTAGAGGACCCTGAAGTAGGTGACCCTGACAAAACCTCAGGGAATATTCAATCAGGGGTCTTTCCAGTCCGTAGTTGCTCGCAAAAAAAGAAGCACCCTTGAGCAAAGGCATCGAAGAACTAAAAAAGCAAGAATATGTGGCGGAAAGAAGCCAGGCTGAAGGATTAATTGGCCAAGTTTCAAGCCAGAATCTTGTTAAAGCTTAGAGGCAGAGCATTTTGGCCGCCTCACAGGCAAACTCTATTTTTCTCCCACGTGATCTATGCGGTTGCAATTTGATCAAATGTTGTGTCAGGCAAGAAAGCAGTAAATTCCTGACAGCTCAGTTCCTCAGCAAAGACTTCTCCAACAACGCTGGGGCAAAATTTAATTTGCTAATGTAACAGAATTAATAGTTCTGTTCTTTATTCTGCTAATGGAAAAGATCGTTTTATAACGTCAGTTCAATTAACCTTAGGTAGAATTTGCAAAACACACATACACAATTCAAACCACAAGACCATTTTTATAGTTCTTGTTAGTAAAGAGTTCAAATCAGTTATTCTGTTGACCGGAGCATATCAATTAATGAAAACTAATGAAGAAACTGAATAAGACCGCACTTCAAATTAGTGGCTTCTTTAACAATCAGTTGTTGCATTTTTCTGTATTGGCTAGCAAATAAATTAAGATTTCTAACAGATGCAGTGTCATGTACAAAGTTATATATTAATTCTTCTAGCATATTATGGCTCAGCAAGTCGACAAGAGAGCAATAATTGGGTCTTGAATGAAATATTTATGCTTGTCTCAGGTGTGTTCAACAAGCAGACCGGTGCAGAATGTCAAACTCACTCTGAGAAGCCCCTCATTATTTTATTTGAAATATGTTACTCAGGCTTCCTGCATATTTTAAGAAAGCTTTTGTTGTTTTTCTTCTGTCTTAATATTATTGATTTTACTGTTTTTTCATCAGTTGAATTCCTATCAGTTTGGTTTTTTTGCCAAGTGACGGCAACAAAAAACGATGATCTCGGAGCAACCCAAGGCACTCTAGCGTCAGAATATCTGCTTAACTAGTCCAAGCCATTAAAAATCAAACATGATTATTCATGCCCTAGAAGAAGTCTGGAGACGTCACCCCCAATCAGCGTCACTCTCTAAGAATACTTCCTACGAGACAGACGTCTCGTTTCAGTGCATTGCATCAGAACGTTCTGCATATTGAACACACCCCCTTCGTGATAACGAGAAATCAGTTCTACGCCCTCGAAATACATTAATGGCAGAGCACGTTTGATTACATGCATTTGCAATGAGTACCATGTTGACAAATGCATCTTTTTGATTAAAGATAAAGGAAATGCTACTAAAAATTGAAATCATTTTGTTTCTTTTCCCAAAGCCCCTACCCAAGCCATCACCCTGAATTAAACAGCTCCTTTCCCATGAGTGCCAAGGTCCCCCCTCAAATAATCTGTTGCAACCACCAGCAAAACACACCTCTCTTATGATTTTTTTGTTTCTGTTTTTTGATTCTTTTTTTATCTCTCTCAATTTTTGTTTAACATGTCTTTTATTTAACCTTCTAACCCTTCTCCATCCGGCTCCCCTCCCTTGTCCCTCCACCCTCCTCTCCTCCACCTCCTTCCTTCCCTCCCTCATACAGTTTAGAGACCGCCAAATCCACTGCCCAGTCCTCCTCCATGTCGACCCCTGTAGACCTCAACATGAGCTTCACCCAGACTGCTCCCCCTGCATCGTCCTCTGCCGCAGCCCTGGCAGCGATGGGCGGCCTGCCCCACGCTCCAATCTTGGGCGCCCCCTATACCCTCCCCCTCTCCAGCCTCCTGGGAATAAAATCCGTCCCCTTCCTGGCACTCTCGGCCCCTGCTGCCCAAGCTGCCGCCGCCGCCGCCGCTGCCGCTGCCCCTGCCCACGGCACCTTGGCTTCCTACACCGCCAAGATCTCCTCCGCCAACGGCATCAAGAAACCAGAGCGACAGAAGTTTGCGCCCTACTGAAGTTCGCCGAGAGGAACTAGCCAGTACCTCCTTTGTTTCCGAGACAACAAACAGGAGAGGAATACTTTGAGGGTTATTCTCTTCTAGCCTGATGTAGCTGTGTAGAAACAGACGGTACCAATTTGTTTTCTTTTTGGTTTTCAGTAACTTGTCCTGAAAAACGGTATGAAAATAATGGCATAAATTAACGTTTTTTTTTGTTTGTTTGTTTTGTTTTGTTTGTTGATGTTTTTGGCTGAGGTAGCCGCTAAAGCCATAGACTATTCCTAATCTCCTATTTTCCCGAAATCTTTACACGCGTTTATTGTCTACTCATATTTATTGATAACAATGAAATATTCCCGCAAAGAGTTTATAACGTAGAACACTGTTGACTGATGCTAATCTCTTATGTATCAGCTTTTATACAATGATGTCTGTGAATGCTTCTGTATACAACTTCCTGATTTTTTTAGAAATCTTTAAATGATGTATTAAAACGAAAATATGAAAAAAAGAAATGTTTTTAAAATGACATAAGATCTAAACCTTGCTTTTGTGTTACATTTTTACGTTTTGTTCACATTCGTTTTGAAATGTTATTTATTTTATTTATTGTGCGGAGTGTTTCTTTTACAGTCAATGTTTGTTTTTTTCTGTAACGGCTGCAGAAATTTCTTCCACTCGATCATGGTTACATACGTCCTGAAAAAGACACGTGTTTGAGGAACCTCGAACAAGACATTAGTTTAGGTTGTTGGTTACTTTACTTTAAATGGGAAGTGAATGGTGCCCCGGTGAATTCTGGAACAAATATCCAAATACTAAACGGCTAACAAATTCAGCCATGGCTGAGTATGAACATTATTGTTTCAGGGGGGTTCTTTCACCATTTCTAATGGCATACAATGACTACTATGCATGGTGACTGCCCTTGTCGGAACCTAATGCTGCATGTTGACTTGGCCCCTCACACATACACAGTAGCAAAGATAGCTAACGCGTAGGTCTCTTTGTTGATGGCGTTAAAAATAGGCAGTGCTGCAGAAGAGCAATATTCATCTGAAAGTACTAAAATATAGCAGATCTACACATAAACATGCTTCAAGTGTAGCTACAGTAATCATTATGCTCAATCACAGAGTATATTACGTGGACTGACTTTTTTTCGTTTTTTAATATAGAAATAATCACACTTATTTTTCTAAAACTAGAGAGTCCTAAAATATTGAATGTGACCACTCACACAATTCATTCACGTGGTAGACCTTGACTCGTGTTTGTCATTTTTTCTTTACCGTAACGTTTTTTTTTTTTTTTTTTTTTTAAATCTTTTCAAACGTCTGTCCCATACTCATTTGCATGAATTTAACTTGGCGTCTATGCAAAACATCTCGGGGGCGGTTCAGTGAGGTATCCTGTGTCATGCTTCATAGATGGCCCTAAATAAACCACCAGTGGGAAAGGGCTATTGGCAAAGATGGAATTCAAGGACAACGATGCTCTCAAATTTATGAACCATGCTATGTATAATATACATGAATATATAAATATATGTTATATTATATTCATATTTCCCATTCCAAAGCCTAACACATAACCACCCTCTCTTATACACTCTACGAAATGACACCGTGTGGCTTTAAAACGCACTGTCACTCTTCACCGTGATAATTCCACGATAGCCGGACAAGGTTTGAAAACTGTGCAGATGCTTGAATTATCCAAAGTCTGGTTTTTGGATTCACACGAGGTTTCGTTTGTCAGCCATGGCATAAATGCAACTCTTGTTTTAGTTTTATTCATCAATGCCATAAAAATGAATAAAAACAATACTGTATTAACGTAATCCAGTCTCTTTAGTTCTTTTTCAGCCGCGTGAAATGGAACATTATCATTAATAGCTAAGTGTGTGCATGCTGGGATAGTCACAGTGACTAATAATGCACAGTCTTTTTAAATATGTATCTATTATAGTTTTTTTCTGTTTTTTTTTTTTTTTTTTTTTTTTTTAACCTGAAATGAGTTTAAACTCAAGACCTCAAATAAACAAGCAATTAAAACTAAGCCCTGAGGTACAATGTGTGTTTTATTAAAGCAATAATCCACTCAAGGCTATTACATCACAATGATTTTGCCATGGGTTAGGGTGTTTGACCCTCAACTATGGTAAGATCAGTGTACTGGATAACCTCCAGTGCTGTGTTGCTTGCATGAAACTGCAGCAACAGTAATGTAGTGCAAGACAGCAAAATTCATATTCGACATTATCATTAAAGACAGCAGTGATGTAGAGGACCAAACCAACTAGCATCTCAAAACTTTGCTTTTAAGCAAAACAAATTGGTAATGACATAATTGAATCAGAAACTATAACATTTCAGACAAATAGGCCTGGTTTCACAAACGTGGCATATATAATAATGATATTAGGCCTTAGTTCAATTAGGACATTTGAGTAGCTTTTATAAATGTGCATTTTAAAAATAAAAACATTACTGGTGTACATCTTGAGACAAAACAATGGCACTGCAGATATTTGAAGATATCAGTTGCTTTCAGTTAAAACAGCCTAAAAATGCATTCTGTCTGTGAAACCAGGGGATTGCAATTGCTTAGTATTAAAACTATATATTTTAAGTTTAAATTTGGCATGAAATAGATTTTCTAAATGCATGTTAAAGATCTTTTTGTGAATGATTCACACATTATTTACTTTTTTGTCATAACACAGATCTTCCAGTTAAACGACACACTTTTCTGACGATGTATAATTGACTTCTCGAATGGTTTCATCCGCTTAAACCCCGCCCCTTTCTTACAAAGTTCGAATTCAAGAGTGCGTTTCCTGACAACAGCGTAACTCACTGCGTCACTAACATAGTACCATGCATAGTTGAAGAATTCAAGCTAGTCCCGACATTGTTTTGTTTATATATAGTTTTACTATTGTTAAAAAAATGCTTGCTTTAAAATTCGGCTATCTCGTGTGTCCCAATTTTGATTGTGTCCCTTTTGAGCCATGGGGCGTAACAAATGGGGGCTCGTCCGGGATCTGAACCCAGGACCTCTCAGCTCAAAAGGGACGCAACAATCGTTCTTATGTACTAGAACACGTAAGCACATGCTCACTCTTTAAAAATGGCACTTTGTCTCTTGACAAGCTAAGAGACGTAAATGACATTTGTATATGAAGAGTTCAGATGCAAAAGCCTCTAAATGCCATTTGAAATTTTCTTCTTTAATAATGATTTTTATCAAACTTGTATATTTAAGTTCAGTAATTTCACTTAAATAACAATTAATAGGTAATTATCATTGCCATTTAAGTGAAATCATTGAAATTAAATATACAAGCTTGATAAAAATGATCATTCTAGAAGAAAATTTCAAATGGCACTCTGGAACTCTTCATATATTAAAAATATTCAAGAGCTGCCGTTCCATCCACACAACTTTGCGATGCTGTTTGCTAATGTTCGTTAGAACTATGGTTTCGGGAAACACAGATTCGTTTAACTATGTTGATAACAAGGGAACTTGCAACCATAGTTGCTTTCGGAAAATACACCCCAGATCTGCCTCCATCCAATCAACAACTGACGGACTGACGGACCCCCGTTACATCATTAATTTTATGCAAAATAGTTAGATATTTTCAACAAGTAATTTGAGACTGACTCGATTAAATCTAGAATGCTTCATGAAAGTGGACAATCATCTTTTCACGCAGTTTAGATTCATTTTTCACAAGAATTTGACTTCATTTTTTTGTGTTTAATAGCATTAAAATTGCTTGTACCGAAGCATACACCGTCACTAATCTCTCACTACATCTGTCCTGAAAGGTTAAAATGCTAAAGCTTCAAATCAGCCTTTCTTAGCATTCATTATGCCAGTGGCCAACTCGTTTGGCCATGGGACCCACATTTTGCGGCGCACTTTTATAATGAATTATGTATAGCACAAAAATAATTGACACACACAAACAAGTGGCATCCCCCTTTAACTTAGTCAATTTCTTCCAATGAATGTGTATGTTAAGGCCCATGTGGTAAAGCAAATAAATAGCAGTCCCAAACTAGTTTTTGTTGGTATTTTGGGGTCATGGAAACAAGTTACCATGGAGAATACACAATACTAATATGAACTGTTCATGAAACATGGCAACTGCTCTTGATGAATAGAATGAACATAATACCAGCATACAACTCCTTCTCAGCTAACACATGATGTACCAGTAACATGATTTATTGGTATATTACTTTTATTTTTTTTGACTTAACAAAGTTGCATGCTTAGTTTTCTTGCACTTTGTAAAGCGTAGCGATATATAGCTTGTACCGCCATATTTGCATACTGTGCAATTGAAGAGTGAGTGCTACTAGCGCAGAATAACCGGACAGAAAAGTTTGTTTTTCTGAGGAAACAAGCTACGAAAATAGCGTTACAATAATGACACTGACAACATTTCATTTGACACCAGCTACTGAATCAGGACAACACGTTTTTCTCAGGCATTTAGGCTAGCTGACAAAATAAAAGTCTTGCTCTTGGAGTTACTGCACCCTAGACCTTAACACACTCAGAACGTTCTCGCGAACCACCAGTTGAGAAACACTGCATTATGCAGTATTAATGCCAACGCACTCTCATTAGAAGATTTGCCTGGTCTGTCAACATTGATGTTACGTTTTTACAAGGTTAGCATCCTCTCAAAAGCTAATTAAAAAGCCATAGCGCAGTGGGCCGTTAAAACAAGCAGTCGAAAATAAGACATCCCACTTTGTTTGAACAAGTCTCTATTGTGTCACTCAGTGCAGACGGTGTATTTTCATTTCTGAGGAAGGGCCCCTTGAGAGCAGTACAGCTGAATATCAACAGAGATTGCTGAAATTCATCTGTATAATAAACAAACTCAGCTATAATAACATGCTGACACATCAGCCACCCCTCTATCTTACTATCCCAGTGCAACCTGGGCTGAGAGTGCCGCCCATGGCGGTTTGCCATCACGCCAATGAATGCAACGACGCCAGAGATGAAAGCGGTCTATGAATAAAGCTTACACCTCACAGCAGCTGCTCAAACACAAACAAATTCTTACAGGCGGGGTTTTCTGTCCCGAACGGGTGGGGGTGAGTGTAATGACAGCCTAAACACAGTCTACATCTCTCACAAAGGGACTCGCTGATGCCCACACACGGCAATCCGTGACATCTCGCGGAAGAAATACACACCGGGTTTGGCGTCCTCCAATTGACGTCCACGGTCTGAGACGCACACTTTACAAGAGTAATTATGCTACAATAACCTCCTACAGCCAGTGAGTGGAATAATACTTGCAATTTACCAACAATTAAAGACAATCTGGAGACAAAGCGGGTTTGAAACGGAAGCCAGTAATTATGTGGTGATGGCCATTTGGCTGTGGTGGGAACGAACACTCGTGGGTTTGGCATGCGAATAAAAGCTCATGCTCTGTGCCATGTATTGGGGGGGGGGAAACATGGAAATTGGAATGGAATTCACAGGAAACTGAAATCCGGCTCAGGCCATTAAAAAGAAACTAGAGTGTATTTTTAGCCTCAAGCTATCTAGAATGATTTAGGGCCACTGTGACCTTCCCTAGAGGCAATGTGAAAGCTTGTAAAATATTATGAAACTGAAAACAGCAACTTCACCATTTTCTATTAACAGGCCAAATCTCCCATCGTAACGTGGAAATATTCTTGAGATGATTAAGTTGTATTGATTTACTCTATGCATATTGCCCTGGATTTAGTAAGCTGTAGCGTATAGACCATTTCACAAGATTTAAACAACACTGGTCCAGAAGCACTTCCTGTTTCAGTTTTTCTACATAAAAGCTGGGATAAAGTAACCAACAGAACATTTAAAACTGAATCAAAAAGTTAAACAAACATATTTAAGATGTTTTCTTTACATGTGAAATAAAGAAAACAGTTACAAACTGAAACAGGAAGTGCTTCTGGACCAGTGTCGTTTACATCTTGTGAAATGGTCTATATGTAAGTTTGATCCAATGATATTGTAGGACACAATGTCTACCAAGTTTAAAATCTAATGTTTTAAAGGCAAATGTCTAATTTTTGTATTCAGGGAATGCAAGATGAAAACAGAAACAAATATGGGAATGCATTATATAGTTTACAATATTTTAAAGTTTTCCAGTTTATACCATTATATAGATAGAAAATAGCTGTGATTTTGCACAGACCAGGTTTATTACATTTAAACCCCACAATAATTCCATTGTAAGAGCATCACTGTAAATGTGATTAAGTGATTTTACAAGCAGGGTTATTATACTTACATCACAAAAAAGAAAATAAACGTTCACTGAAATAAAATCTATTAATCTATTACTTTTACGCTTATTTTTACATAAAAACTAAAAACTATAGTAATGATACTAAATATCATTTAGTACTAATTAGATACTAAGCTGAAAAAATATTTGTTTAAAAAAAACTTAACTAAACAAATATTACAAACAATATAAGCACTAAAATGATTCACTGGGAATAAATAACTAAAATTTACTAAATCTAAAACTAAATCTAAATAGGAATATTCAAAAAAATACAATTTACTAAAAATGTATCTAAAATGAACAAAAACTTTAAAAAAAAAAATGTTATCCAATTCAAAATAAAACTAAAATAACACTACCGTCATACTGTTGAAATCACAAAATGGTCACAAGAGTTCTGTGACGAATATATTTGATGTCCTTCACATTAGAGTGACCTTTTGCCTCCAATGCAACACACACAGCCATTCATTTGTCCAAGGCCAGGGCAAGCGGCATCATGGATACACAATTGCACGTCATTATCTGTGTGGACTCGGTCTGTATAGAGGTTCAATGAAAAAAAAAACAAGGTTTGTATAATAGACTCATTTCTCTAAGATCAAAAAGACGATCAAAAGCACGAGGCCTCGGGTAACCTGTTAATGAATGATGAAATGTTGCAGTGTGCTAATGTGATTCAAACTGGTACAGGCTAAAAAGAAAAATAAATCAAATATTGAATGAAGAAGAAAGTGGGATTTATATGACAAACCAAATTGTTTATTACATTTTTTAGAAAGATTTATTTTGAGATTTTGTTCTCCTTTTATGTTAAGATTTGGTTCTCTTTCATCAAAATGCAACAATGAAATACTAATTAATCATACACTTCATAAATGATTAGGATTGAAGGAAAATAGCAGATGAAGTAAATAGCGGATAGCAGTCTTTAATATGAGCCTATAGGGCTATGAAATGTATTTTACACAATAAGTTTAAAGATGCTATGAAATAAAACAAAAAATGGTCAAATAGTTGACAAATCTCAGCAGACTGATCCATCTGACCAATCACAGCAGAGTAGACTAATCACAACAGACTGGGCCATCTGACCAATCACAGCAGAGTAGACCAATCACAACAGACTGGGCCATCTGACCAATCACAGCAGAGTAGACCAATCACAACAGACTGGACCATCTGACCAATCAGAGCAGAGTAGACCAATCACAACAGACTGAGCCATCTGACCAATCAGAGCAGAGTAGACCAATCACAACAGACTGAGCCATCTGACCAATCAGAGCAGAGTAGACCAATCACAACAGACTGGGCCATCTGACCAATCAGAGCAGAGTAGACCAATCACAACAGACTGAGCCATCTGACCAATCAGAGCAGAGTAGACCAATCACAACAGACTGAGCCATCTCACCAATCAGAGCAGAGTAGACCAATCACAACAGACTGAGCCATCTGACCAATCAGAGCAGAGTAGACCAATCACAACAGACTGAGCCATCTGACCAATCAGAGCAGAGTAGACCAATCACAACAGACTGAGCCATCTGACCAATCAGAGCAGAGTAGACCAATCACAACAGACTGAGCCATCTGACCAATCAGAGCAGAGTAGACCAATCACAACAGACTGAGCCATCTGACCAATCAGAGCAGAGTAGACCAATCACAACAGACTGAGCCATCTGACCAATCAGAGCAGAGTAGACCAATCACAACAGACTGAGCCATCTGACCAATCAGAGCAGATCTAGGCTCTTGGAAAAGAATCCTCTATTGAGCAATTTCAGAATCTGAGAGAAACGAGGTGATGCTGCAAACATATAATGTGAAAATGTAATTGTTTTATGACCTTGGATGCATGTAAACCTGTTGTAGGAGACCTTTAAAACAGAGCCTTTAAAACAGCATAACAGGAGCACTTTAATACCACCTGCTGCAAATTAAGGCTATAAAAAAAATGATGAGCTCTTCAAATATGTTTAGCACATACTGCCCGTTTCGACAGGGAATACTGAAAATGCTTTAAGATGTTACAGTGACTGCAGTTAACAGAGGAATTTTCCCTCTTCCTAACCATTATTTGGATCCACGAGACGGCACAAAGGCACGTGGGTTCGTTCTCCGTCCCTGTAATTATGCGTCTATGAGAGTGAGTCACACTGGCAGATCTGAAACTCACACAGCAATCCTACAATCAGCGACAATGAGGGTTTTCAGCACAGACAGAGGTCTGCGTGTTAAGCGATTAAACACAGGGGTCGGTCCCTCACGCTCATTCACCAGCGTGTTGAGCACACAGCCCATTTATCAAGCTATACACACACGTCATGTACAAACTGCCTTCCCATTCACTATATGCAAAACAAACTGTGAAAGGCTCCACTGAATGACCTGGTTATCAACACAACCCTTCTGAAGAACTGAAGCTTCATTTGCAGCAAAGAGGAAGAGGCTGAATGACACGTCTTTGTGCCGAACGACCAAACCCTCTCCGTAATGATGATCCTCAATCCAATACTGTAAACTCCTCACCTCTGAAGCTTCTCTCCCAGAGGACCAACAGGAACGGGATCAATCACAGGGTCTGAAACAGGAGGAGGGGAATGACCTGGACCTGGATCTGCTCTTGTGCTGGTCTCTGAGTACACTCCATTATACCTGTGAGATAAGGATGGGAATTGTTTTTTTATTTTATTTTTTGGAAATCTCAGGCCTTTTAATAGATAAAATCCAAATCCATCAGCTTGTGTAGTGTTTAAATATATTTATTTTTTGTACACCAAATAAGAAAAAAATATGATTTGTTTGCTTGTTTTCAAGAAGTCTCTTCTGATCACCAATGCTGCATTTATTTGATCTAAAAGATGGTAAAAAACGGTAATAATGTGAAATATTAACTGTTTTCTATTTGAATACATTTCAAGATGCATTTATTCCAGTTTTCATTCTAATATGATGATTTGAAACAAGATTATTGAGGTTGAAAACTGTTGTGCTGCTTCATGTTTTTGTGAAAATTGACACACCAATTCGTATTTCCATTTTTGGCGATCAACACACATAATCGCTTTTCAGCGTGTTTATGAACGCCGCTTACTTAACGTTACATTACTGTATAAATATATATGACCTTCCCCAAACCCATCCCTAAACCTACCCGTCACTGAGGTTAATAGCATTTATGAGTCTATATAAATTGTTATAGCAATGGCATTTATGAGGAAAAAAATATGGCTCCCCAGATGTAGATCTACACTTTGCTTCGTTTCGCTCGGACTTCTTTAACGGCATAAACGCGGAATCACTCGGACATTTAACAGCATAGACATACACGCATAGGATAGCTCAAAATACGTACAGATAACACACCACTTGAATTGAAAGTGTCGTATATGTTTAAGTAAAAGTCATGATGCCATGTTGCATGAATAGAAAGTTTTTTTCTTTGAGAAATAAAGTCAGAATTGCGAGATATAAAGTCAGATTTGCGCTATATAAAGTCAGATTTGCGATATATAAAGTCAGAATTGCGTGATATAAAGTCAGAATTGCGAGATATAAAGTCAGATTTGCGAGATATAAAGTCAGAATTGCGAGATATAAAGTTAGAATTGCGAGATGTAAAGTCAGAATTGCGCGATAATAAGTCGCAATTGCGTGATATAAAGTCAGAATTGCAAGATATAAAGTTAGAATTGCGAGATATAAAGTCAGAATTGTGAGATATAAAGTTAGAATTGCGACATATAAAGTCAGAATTGCAAGATATAAAGTCAGAATTGCGTGATAAAAAGTCAGAATTGCGAGATATAAAGTCAGAATTGCGAGATATAAAGTCAGAATTGCGAGATATAAAGTCAGAATTGCGAGATATAAAGTCAGAATTGCGTGATAAAAAGTCAGAATTGCGCGATATAAAGTCAGAATTGCGAGATATAAAGTCAGAATTGCGAGATATAAAGTCAGAATTGCGAGATATAAAGTCAAAATTGCGAGATATAAAGTCAGAATTGCAAGATATAAAGTTAGAATTGCGAGATATAAAGTCAGAATTGCAAGATATAAAGTTAGAATTGCGAGATATAAAGTCAGAATTGCAAGATATAAAGTCAGAATTGCGTGATAAAAAGTCAGATTTGCGAGATATAAAGTCAGAATTGCGAGATATAGTCAGAATTGCGAGATATAAAGTCAGATTTGCGAGATATAAAGTCAGAATTGCGAGATATAAAGTCAGAATTGCGCGATAATAAGTCGCAACTGCGTAATATAAAGTCAGAATTGCAAGATATAAAGTTAGAATTGCGAGATATAAAGTCAGAATTGCAAGATATAAAGTCAGAATTGCGAGATATAAAGTCAGAATTGCGAGATATAAAGTCAGAATTGCGAGATATTAAGTCAGAATTGCGTGATAGTCAGAATTGCACGATAAAAAGTCAGAATTGCGTGATAAAAAGTCAAAATTGCGAGATATAGTCAGAATTACGTGATAAAATGTCAGAATTGCGTGATAAAAAGTCAGAATTGCATGATAAAAAGTCAGAATTGCGAGATATAAAGTCAGAATTGCGAGATATAAAGTCAGAATTACGTGATAAGTGGCAAATTTGTGAGATATAAAGTCAGAAATGCATGATATGAAGTCGAAATTGCATGTTGTAAAGTCAGAATTTTGAGATTTAAACTATTCTGAGGGGGAAAAAAGTTAGTCTTTTTTCCTGTAGAATTGGCCTGATAACTCGCAATTGCGAGTATATATCTCACAATTCTGAGAAAAGTTGTCAGAATTTCGAGATATAAACTTGCAATTATGTGTTATAAAGTTAGAATTGCGAGATGTAAACTCGCAATTATGAGAGAAAAAAAGTCAGAATTGTGAGATAAAAAGTCAATTGAGTCTTTTTCTCACAATTGCAACTTTATTTCTCAGAATTGTGACTTTATTTCTCACAATTCTGACTTCATATTTCGCAATTGTGAGATAAAAAGTTGCAATTATTTATTTATTTACTTTTATTCAGGGGAGGAAAAAAGCTTCCGTAACTTAATGAATCCTCGCTGAAGTATTAATTTCTTTCTTTTTTAAAATCTTGCTACATTTAAATGGTGATGTATTAGTCTCCACAAAAATATGAAGCAGCATAACTGTTTTCAACATTGATAATCAGAAAAGTTTATTGATAATGAAATCAGCATTTTATATGATTAATGAAAAGATCATGTGACACTGAATACTGCAGTAATGATGCTGAGGAATAAATTATATTTTAACATATATTACAATAAAAAAAATAATAAATTGAAATAATATTTCACCATATTTCTGTTTTTTGATCAAACAAATGCAGCCTTGGTGAGCAGAAGATACTTTTTTCTAAAATATTTAAACATCTAAATTATTATTATTTCAAATGTTGTACTGGTAGAGTATTTGTATGTGGAGAGATCAATGTGCAATGGCAGAGAGAGGGGGAAAACAATATTGAAAGCAGTAATTTCATTGATTTGCCAATGCATAATTGCAGTTAATAACAGCTTTATAGACTGCCCATGCTTGTTAATGGAAAATGCTGTATCATAAGTTCAAAAAGCTCCCCTCGGACAGTCTCCCTGCTGTAGACCATGCTCTTTATTAACATTTACTTCTAATTAGAAATGGGATACATGCACTTCCCCGAAGGCAACTTAAAAGTGTTAGACTGGTGTTAACAAAACTATAAATCGAATGGATTTGATGGTGTCTTAACTGAAGCCTTTGAGACAATACCACAAATGTATTGTAATTATATGAAGAGTTCAGATGCAAAAGCCTCTAAATGCCATTTGAAATTTTCTTCTAAAATGACCATTTTTATCAAGCTTGTATATTTAAGTTCATTAATTTCACTTAAATGACAATTAATAGGTAATCTTCATTGCCATTTAAGTGAAATTACTGAACTTAAATATACAAGCTTGATAAAAATGATCATTCTAGAAGAAAATTTCAAATGGCACTTAGAGGCTTTTGCATCTGAACTCTTCATATATATATACACACACATATATATATATAGATATATAAAATGTACATACACACTCAGTCAAAACATATTTAAAACTTTTAATTGTGTGGGAGTATGTGTTACATCTGCATTAGATCTACTAAACAAACATTGTTTTTTTGTTTTGTTTTTCAAAAATAAACTGCATAACTACAATACGTATCTAAAAAGAATTACCGCTGAGAAATATAAGAATAGAAAACAAACAAAAAAAAAAAAAACGACAACACCCAAAGTAGAACATCTGGACGCATTAGATTAATGAGATGTTGTCATGAAAACGACGACACAATGCTCAACAAATGGTAACAATTTACTTGAAGGGGTGTGCATAAGACTGACATGACACCTTCATAATCATGACATGTCACATGACATATGCATGTTTATGACAACTGTCATTAAGTGTCTTTCGCTCAATGATGACATTATTAATGCAAATATGAAATTTTTTTGAGATGTCTTTGTTATGACACCTCGACATAAAACAATACATCATAACCTGTCAGTGTCTTTGTCACGACAACTTGACAAAATTAAGTTAAAGTGTCATGTGGTTGGCTTTGACATTGGCTGTCATGAGGCATTATAACTATCATGAATATTTTATTAGAGTGGTACTAATTGAATTTGTCATTAAAAAGTTATAATGGCCTCAAGACAGCCAATGTCAAAACCAAGCACCTGACAGTTTAATGTAATGTTAACCAGTAAAGCTAGGGGGGTTCTTAAGTTTGATAATTAATCTACTATGTTGTGTTTATGACAGGGTGTGTTGTCTTAGTAATGTCAAGTTGTCATGACAAAGACAGGTTATGATGTATTGGTTTATGTCAAGGTGTCATGACAATCTCAAACAATGTCATTTTTGCATTTAAAAAAATCATAACTAGCGAATGACACTTGATTAGTTTTCACAAACATGCTTCCTCCTTCATATTCATAACGTGTCATGTCATGATTATGAAGGTGTCATGTCAGTCTTGTGCACACCCCTTCAAGTAAGGTGTTACCCTTTATAGCAACGATGCAAATTCATCAAAATCAATAATCACTTTTACATTGTTATTAAAGATTTCAATTTAAATAAAGCTGTTAATTTAAACTTCACGGAAAAAAAATGTGTCGGTTTCCAGAACTTTCCACTAAAATCTGAAGCAGCACAACTGTTTTCAACATTGATAATAATATCGCCCGCAAAGAGGGCCCTCGTGAGCACCCGCCTGAAACCTAAAATGACAAACGGTCTCATAGACTTAACGGACACGCGCACACGCTAGCAACTGTAAGTTCACAAGACCGAAAGTGTGTGCCATATGGGACCGGGCCTTTAAAATACTCACGAGCTCGACTGTGCGAGAGACGGAGTGGAACCTGAGTGAAACAATGAAAATGACGTACCCACTCTACTCTTAAGCCCACAAGTCCACACGTGCACGTGAAGTGTGTCTTCCGGGACAGAGCCTAAAAATGATTCCTGAAGGATCATGTGACACTGACGACTGAATGCTGAAAATGCAGCTTTGATCACAGGAATAAATTAGGGCTGTCAAATTATTAATCGCGATTCGCATTCAAAATAAAAGTTTGTGTTTACATAACATATTTGGGTGCACTGTGTATAATTATTTAATAAATATTAATACACACACATGCTTGTATATATTTAAGAAATATATAAATATTTTAGATATAAATAATATATTTTTTTCTAAAAATATACATGCATGTGTGTGTATTTATATACAAAATAATTATACACAATGCACCCACATATATTATGTAAACACAAACTTTTATTTTGGATGCGATTAATCGCGATTAATTGTTTGACAGTCCCTTTTAGATTAAAGTAAAATAGAAAAAAGTTCTTTTAAATTGTTGTTCTGGCAAGACGTTGTTCTCATGTTGATCCTGGAACAAAATTCCTGTCTAAAAACATAGTCCTACCCCTAAAACCAGAGGGAAATGATAGGAAAATAAGAATGGACTAGAAGTCATGAACTATAAACATATTCCTCAAATCTAATTGGCTGGTTGGAATGTTTTTCCAGGGTCAACAAGGATATTGATGCAGGAACATGTTCTACTTCTGAATGCTAGTGTGTATATTATGGGGTTTTAGGGATGCGTTGTTCATTCACGTCTCCACAGGGTTGCTCTGCCTGTTCTATTGTGCTGCTTCATGCTTTAAAAATACACCCGCCGCAATCTTATCTGGACAAAACAGTCGACAATTGTTTCTGGGAGATTCCTGTCCCTGACTTAAGGGAGTCGGATTGGCGAGACAGGGCCATAAGCTCCCGACAGCGATGAGCAGCTTTCTTTGTAGTCGTGTAACAATGCCTAAAGCTATATGGTAGGTATGTCACAGATACATGTGGCGGCCAAAAGCCACAACGCCACATGCTCAGCTGACATCATCTGCCAGGCCTGTCGGGACAGCGGGACTGCTGGTGATGTGTGGCGGCACCATATCCTGCAGGCTTTACTAGGAATCCATGTTCATGCCCTCTTTGGAGCACGTGAACGGATCAAAGGGTGTAGGGCAGCTGATTTGGGATCAGATGCTTGGATCTCAATGATTGGAGAATTTCTAAATATCAGGCATGCGTAATTGCAATTCTAGACAAGTCGTCTACACAGGTTCCTCAAATCTGGTCCAAGAGGTCCACTGTCCTGTAGAGTTCCACTCCAATCATAATCAGAGACACCCGAACAAGCTAATCAGTGTCATCGTGATTACTAGAAGGCTATGGCAGGCAAGGTTTTGATTGGAGCTAAAGTATGTCGGACATCGGCCCTCTGGGACAGGATTTGAGGAACCCTGGTCTACACTAATCCAGATACATTTGAAAGCGCATCTATTTCTCTACGTTTGGCCTTTCGCCCAAACTACGACGCTCTCCAGGGTGGATACTTTTAAAAATGCCGTTTTCGAGCTGTAATGTGGACTTTGAAAACGGAGGTATTTGAAATGCATGTTAAGTCATGTGGCGCATATCGTACCGATAGATGTGTGTTTATAAAGGTCTGTGCTATTCATGATAAATGTATTAGCAATGCTGTGGCAAAACATGAGAGCAATTGCGTTTTAGACCAAACATGGAATGACAATTGAGTCCGACCTGGACGTATCAGTTAGGGGTGAGATACGTTGCTAATAAGATCAATTATGTCTGGTCCCTTGTTAGTGAGCTTTTACGTAAACACATTAAGATGATTTTAGCATTTTCCGACATTTCAGTGTGGACAACAAACGCTTGAAAGGGCTAGCGTGGACATATTGTTTTGAAATGAAAAAGGCGTTTTCAAATGTATCTGGATTGATGTAGACGTAGCCTAAAGGCCAATTTACACTTCTGCGTCGAGGGTGCGGGGTAGTGTACGGCGTAGGCTACGCACGTATGCGACGCCGTCGTGAGCATTTATACTTCTGCGTTCAGGTCTTGGTTGCTCTGCAGTACTGCTCCGAAACGCTAGTTGGCGGCGGAGGGTTTTAATGTTCCACTGTGTTTAGAGTCCTCGCGGCTAGGTTACTACAAGCAATAGCGACTGAAAGAGAGCCGATAATGTTGGAGTTGGAGCTTATTGAGGTGGAAAAACAGTTAATTTTAGTGAAATTACTAAATCTAAAAGGCAGAAACGAGAGTAGACGTCGGAGGAGATGGTACGTGCGGAAATGCGTAGGAGGAAATGCGATGCTACCAAGTTGACCAATCACCGATCTTGCGGTCCGCCTCGTTGCGACGTGTAGTTACATATTTGAGGAGGTGCGCGTCAGGCTACGCCGAAGGGTACGCGGTATGGTACGTGTCTGTGCGCATGCTACGCCGTACCTACTGCGCGCACCCTACGCAGAAGTATAAATGGCCTTAAGCTGCAATAAAATGCAACAACTGAGTTACGGAAGTATAAAATCCATTCATTTTCTCCATGAGGAAAATAAATTTTGACTACAACATATTTTTGTTGCTTTAAAAGCTAGGCTACATAGTTGTGAATAGTACAGCCTGCATTATTTCACCTTATTTTTAAAATAATTGTGTTTAGCAGCGGAATTCCTAATGACAAACTACATTACCCATAATGCCGTACAGAAACTCAAACTGCAAACGATGAGTAGTTTTGTTTATCCATTTTTAATTCGATTATGCTATGCTTCATGGGATTGTAGTTCTTTCCCTCACTTAAGCCGTTAGGTACACAGTCTTGAACTTTCGTCTTTTTGTTTGTAGTGTTGTGATTTACCTCATAGCTGATTGGCTGATTTAACTCTTTAACAAAGACTATTTTATAATCCCAATGGGAAAAAAAATGAATGGAAAAAAATACTTCCAGACCCAGCGCCGCTGGAAAAGTGTGCGGGCGCTAAAAATAATAGTGGTTTGAAGGCCCCATGTGTCACTAATGGCTGATCTCTGGTATGGTCTCGTTCATATGTGTTCTTACCGAAGGTCCATAAAGACGAAGAAAACCACATCACCAGATCCGGTCAACTCATCAGCCCAGCTGAGAAGCAGTGGGGCCACGTTTCATTGATTTTCCTCGCTTTAATGGATTTCATTGGACCCTCTCATGGATCCGCATTAATATTTCATTACTTGTGTCTTCCATTTCCTGCGCCAGAAGAGCATCAGGCTAGCTTACAGTGAAGTGCTCTGGGTCGATGGACTGCTACCAGCCGAACCCCCGAAACACCCGATCCCTGTCTACGCCCCGGGGATGAAACTTGTGATTCGAAACGACAAAAAGGGCAAAAAAAGAATTAGGTAAAGACATTAGCCAACAGCGTACAAAAACATGCTAGCACAACAACCCGAGCTGCAGAGGGATTCACGTGCTTGTAAATAAATAACCTTGTTGTGCGACTTGAGATTTCATTTGCAGTCGGAACATGTTTCATGTGAACATGAAAATCTGTAGCGTTGTCACTTGAGCAAGGTTATTTTGTTCGGTTCGAGTTGTTTTTCTGCCAAACGAACCGTGCTGTACCTGAAAGAACTAAGCCCTTTTAGTTCGCAGTTGTGTTTAATATTATATTACTGGGTGAGGTGAATTGTGGATGTTAATGTATTCAAGTGCAATAGCGCAAACTAAAGCGATCAGACATATACGGGTCAGACGGGCCGCTGGCTCAGCACACCATGGAAAGATGCTTTCTTTAAAACCCTTTCAAGAGCTGCTTCAAAGGATCCATCAATGTCTCACAAGTAAAAAAAATAATGAATCTATGACAAATAGTACAAAATAAAAATCAGCCTATCCATATGAATTGTCTAAAAGGTTTAAAGACATCTTTTGCATGTTTGATTTGGATGATTAAAAAACAATTATGCATAAAAACTATTTTAGCTTTCATCAACATCCCCAATTCACTTTAAACCAATGTCTCAATGAAAGCTATATATATATATATATATATATATATATATATATATATACATACATACACACATATATATATATATATATATATATGCACGTATATACATACACTCACACACATACACATATATATATATATATATAGAGAGAGAGAGAGAGAGAGAGAGAGAGAGAGAGAGAGAGAGAATGTGAAACACTTTACAATAAGGTTTCATTTGTAACACAAACTGCATTTTACAGCATTTATTAATCTTTGTAAATTTCAACATTTACTAATACATTAATAAAGTCAAAAGTTATTTGTTAACATTAGTTAAGGCATTGTGACCTAACATGAAATAATACACAGCTGTATTTTCTATTAACTTAACGTTGACAAATATGAACAAACACAGTAACAAATGTATTGCTTTCGGTTAGATAATGTTACAGTTATACATTAATGTTTACAAATGAACCTTATTGTAGTGTTACGGTTACCATATATATTTATATACAGTGCTGCCAGAATTATTTGCCCCTTTGGTAAATATGATCAAAGACGGCTGTTTTAAAAAAAAAAAAAATCCTTTTATCCTATTGATATTTAAAAAAAAAAAATCAGCAAAAATCTAACCTTTCATTTAAGTAAAAGGATTGAAAGTGCGGACAAAATCACATTATGAAATAAATGTTTTTTCTCCAAAACAATTTGAGAACAGAGTGATTTCTGAATGATCATGTGACACTGAAGACTGCAGTAATGATGCTGAAAATTCAGCTTTGCATCAAAGGAATAAATAATATTTTAAAGTATATTGAAATAGAAAACAGTTCTTTTAAATTTTCATAATATTTCACATTTTAACAAATAAATGGCAATATGTATATTTTTTTCTCTCTTACCAAAACGACCTTTACATAATAGTTAATAATTTAAGATCTATTTTTCACACATGAATTTTAAACACATTGGTTAGAACTAGGCTACACGACACCCTTTTTGCCCCAATACGACATGTAACACGTTATCAGGATTCAGGTAGCCCTCAATCGGGTCATGGGGTCTATACGACCCCAATCGACTTTTACTTAAAAAAAAAAAAAAAAGGTTCCCTTCATCTCAGTGAAATAAGATTTTGTGACTTTTCATACATGGGCTTGATGAGGTTGTTCTGAAAGTATGTAAAAAAAAAAAAAAAGTTTACACTTCTGGTCTTCGGGGTCAATATGACGCCACATTGAAATGAATGGGAAATGTGAGGGAAAAAAACAACAACAACAAAAAAAAAAACTAAATATTTTCTAAAAAAAAATAATAATAATAAAAAATAAAAAATCCATCATAAATCTGAACATTTTTACACAGAAATGAAGGCCTAGGACTAGAGCATAAATGCAATGCATCATAAAAAAATAACATCTCATATGCTAATGCTAAAGCTAATGGTGTAGTTGAGGAATTGTATGGATACAAAGGATATGGATACATTTTTGTATATGGAAAATATCTCTAAAAACATAGCATTAATGAATAGATGAGAAGTAAACAAAAAAATATATATTATGTATGATTAAAAATGTATATTTTTGTACAATTAATCAATTGTTGCGGTATAGACCCCGAAGACCAGAAGTGTAACATGAAACGAAGACCATTTGAAGGTTAAAACGCTTTCAGACAAATTCAAGCTATGACAGTGAAATATATGAGAGCTGTGATTCAGGCCATCCCAAATTGACTCATGAATCCCAGTTCTCCTAGCGCTGTTCAAATTACACCAGTTGTTGGCAGCTTGACAACTGTAAGTGTAAACACACAAAAACCCTTTATAAATGGCCAATTTAAAATTCCCCGTCACCTTGAGAGAGCAGGTTCAGTCAATTAAGTAAGTCTAAAGCCTTTCTGCGCAGACAGTTGGTCAGCAGGAAAGCGTTGGGAAATCCGTCAGGATTTGACAGACTGGACCTGAGCGGTTTAGATTCTCTCATTCTGACATTGAGAAACGAGCTAATTAAGTGTTAGTCACTCACAACATTATAAATAACTAACAAAGCTTCCGAAAACAACAAGGCGTGTTAATATTCCAGCGTCGTGTAGATCTATGTTAAACGGCATAAATATGGTGCGCAAACTACTTCATTTGCATACTGGCATAGAGTGAAACTAACTACTTTTAAATCTGTTCAACGGCACAATAATGTCTCAGCAAGAATTTAATATGCAGTGCACTCACTGTTTCCCCTGGAGCAACTTCCACTTGCACAGCAGGAACTAGCCATTTCATATGTTGAGCTAATGTTGCTTTTCTTTGAGCACCCTGACATCTAGCGGTCATTACAGGCAACTTCACACTCAAACCTAGTTTGAACTTTTTTTTCTCCTCAATGATGGATGTGGTTGCCTGGTTACCACTTTAACCTTCACTTAACTTGTTTTGTAGGCAGGACTGAGATGGAGAAGACGTAACTATGGAGACAGGTACATATCGCTAAACATTAAACTGCAAATAACGACAGGAGGTACGAGTTTAAAAACAAGCACATGAAATGTTTACTTTTCTTTATACGTCATACAGTTTTCGCATACAGACAGAAAAAAAAAAGACTTCCTATAAAAGTATTACAAAAAAAGGAGTGTTAAAAGAGATGTAAAACAAAAGAACACGATTAAAAATTAACAATGGAAAATTACCGTTCAGTGCAAATGGTTGTAGTGTTGGCAGGTGGACCTTCAAACCCCATGATTATCAACTAAAATCTAAGAATAACACTTGATTGAGGTTTACACGTCAGTATGAAAGTCAAATCACATGACATTTGTTTAAAAACTCACTTTAAATTTGGTTGACTCAGTTTTACCAATGGGTTCAAATGACTCGGCAAGTAGTCATTCAGCGGAGGGCACTGTGTACAAATAAACACGAGCTTAGACCGTAGTGTTCGTAATGGTTAAACATTAGTGTGTCTGGATCAATACAGTAACTCGTTACACACAAGTATGGTCACATGACCTTTCTGTTAGTGCTGCAGGTGCATATTTATAACAACATACAATTAAAACGCAATGGGCTCAAAGACTCGCTTCATTTCGTCAAACATACCTGATGTGTTACATGGTTAAAGAGGTAGATGCCATCAGTTACGACACAAACGGCTGAAATCTGAACTGAACATACCGCCTTGTCAAGCACCGTTTTATTTCTGGAAAAACCAAAAAACATCTAGGATCTTTTGCGGAACGGACAACGAGAGAAAACCTGTTACTGAATGTGTAAAAAAGCCACATACTTGAATTCCGGTCAACAGAAATCGACAAACTTTTTTTTTTTTTAGGTAAACTGTCAGAGTGAATCGAATGCTACGATTCACCAACACATGATTTAAAAAAAAAAAAATGA
Source organism: Pimephales promelas (assembly GCF_988280905.1). Taxonomy (NCBI): domain Eukaryota; kingdom Metazoa; phylum Chordata; class Actinopteri; order Cypriniformes; family Leuciscidae; genus Pimephales; species Pimephales promelas. The sequence goes on along the minus strand of NC_142770.1, from coordinate 21,856,159 downwards.
GGCCCAGTACGTACATAGTACACCCATTATAGCAAACCACTGGATGGGAACTTCAGTCAAATTGCTTTGTGCATGCAAATATATAAAACACTTTTTTTTTTTTAAAGTAGAATACAATGATTTTGAGCACAGGTGAAAAAAAAACTCATTTGTTGCTTCTCTGGGATGCTATTTGATTTTAAAACATGTTAAGAAAGGAATGATGACTGTATGGAAGTATTTAGCTAAAAAGGTCCATCCTAAAATCATAAAAGGCATAAAATCTGTGTGGAACGTTTTCTAGAGGTGGAATTAAAGTGTTAAGGTGAGTCTCTAACCACCACGATCACCAGGTGCTCCTCCTCAAGTTTGCCGAGAGTTTTGAGAGCATTCTGGAGATACTGCTGTGAGAAGTCACACGGAGGGAAGGCGTACAGCATGCCCCCCGTCTCCCGCTCTTTGGGGCCCCCGAGGGGCAAGCCGATGACCCCTGCCGCCTGCTTGTTCCTGAGGTACGTCACCAGGTTGCGGAGAAGGCGCTGTTGAAGGCCTGGTTCTGGAGGAGGGGCGTCCCGGTCCAAGGGCCCCTGGACGGCGAGGAGCACGGCGTAGCTGTCCGGGCTGCCTAGCTTGATGCGGCGCATCACCTCGTCCAGTTTGGGCTGATCCAACCTCAACCGCTGGGCAATTTTAAGCTGTGTGATCTTGGCGCCTCCTGCTTGGTTGTCTCTCATGAGGGCGTGGAGAAAGCTCACGCCACCCTCGAGCATGTGCATGTTTGTGGGGAAGCAGCTGTTTTTAAGGACGAGAGAACCGTGCCACACACGGCTCAACGTCTGGGCGTATTCGGAGAGTGTGCTGGGCTTTTTGGAGTCCGTTTTGGATTTGTCCATCTGCGAGTCCGGGTCGCTTTCGCTTTTGCGGTGGTTGCGATCCCGCTCGTCCTTCCTCGGATGCAAAGACTCGTCCTGCGCGGGACGCTCGTCGCTGAAGTGTCTGCTGATGTCAGGGGTGTGATCGAGGGGTTCTGAGGTGGAGTCCGGGAGACGCCCGCGGCCCCGGTCCGGACTGTCCTCAGGGGTGGCCGGCGCCCCTCCTCTGAGCTTTGACCGTCCACGCTCCTCGGTGGGACGGTCGTTGGGGCTCAGGCTTCTTCGCTTGCGTCGCTCCTCCCAGTTTTTCCCCAGCCCCCGCTCGAGGTCCCGCTCCTTTAACCAGCGTTCTCGACTGCGGCTACGGCTGCGCTGCCGGACCCGCCCAAAAGCTTCTGGGTTGGCCCGCCGCTCCAGTCCCTTTGGCGGACTCCAGTCCCGATCCGATAGGCGCTCTCTTTCTCGCTCGGCGAACAGAGGGTGTGACGGTGAGCGGGCCCTCGCTCTCAGCTCCCTCTCTAGGCTGCGGTGACGTCCGTAACCCTCAGCGAGAATATCAAAATGAGGCGGCGGGAGCAAAGGCGGCTGGTACTGTTGAGGGTACGCCCTCGTCTCCTCCGCCTTCGCAAAATCCACGCGCAGCCGGCGGTTCGGACCGCCCAGAGGAAAACCACGCATTTGCGCACAAGCGGCCTGGGCTGCATCCAAGCTCTCATAATGAATGTAAGCAAAATTATCTCCTTTCACATAGTCAATGGTGCGAATACTCCCAAAGCGGTCAAACTCACGTGCTAAAGCAGCGAGAGACGTATTCGGGCCAAGTCCGCCCACCCAGAGCCGAGTCGTCGGATTGGCTTTTCCATATCCGATCTTAATCGGGTTGCCGTTAATCATACGTCCCTGCATGGCCACCTTAGCCCGGTGAGCCATATCCAAGTTCTGGAATTTAAGAAAAGCATACGCGCCTCCTTGTCCGCGAGCAGGCCGCTTGATAACGACTTCTTCAATAATCCCATACTTCTCAAATCCTTGTCGTAGTTCCACCTCAGAAATATTATGATCCAAGTTTCCGATGAACAAATTCCTCGTGGCTCTCTGATCGTCCTCTGGTTTTAAGTCGTCCTCAGGAAGCTGATATGCATACGCACGGCTCCTCTCCTCCAAAGCGCTGTAATAGTCCAAAACGCGGTCCCGACTGAGACCCATGCCATCAACGTAATGCCTGGGTCTCACTTCTCGAAGGGCGCTAGTGCTGCCCGCGCCGGGCGACAGGGACCGCTGTCTGTAGGTGTAGGCAGCGCTGTGTAGAGATACATAACTAACATCTGGAGGCGTGACACTGCGACGCCGCATGTACATGGGTTCAACTTTGAGTGGACGATCATATAGCACCAACCTGGTTTTGGCGTGACGTGCTTCCCGTGCAATTTCCGTGTGTCTGAAGTTGACGTATGCGACGCGACCCAGTTCAGGCGTATGAGACAGCTTAACACTCATATCTCCAAACTTTTTAAACTCATGAAACAGTCCGTCCTCCACATGTTCATCAGAAAGCTGAGATCCAAGGTTGCTGATAAGTAGTGTCTTGTATTCTAGTCGTGTAGGCACCGGTTCTGTAGCTGGTGTCACAGTCTTACCTTTAGGCAGAACTGAGGTGGTTCGGAGGGGGGCTCGACCAAGCAGACCCAGTTCGTGATGCGGGCGGTGATGCAGACTCTCTCTCTCTTCACGGACCCGCGGTTTTTCCCGCTCTCGGCTGCGGCTTCGTTTATGATAGTTTCGGCTCTCCGCGAGCAGCAACGCTAACGGCGGGTTCGGTTCGCGCTCTCGGTCTCGCTCGCGGACGCGTTTGGCGAGAGTTCTGGACGGACTCGCGTCGCGCTCGGCCTGCCGCTTCATTTTACAGTGATGCTCCCCCCGCAAAAATATAAAATCAGCTCCGAGGTGAAATCTCACGGCTTCAGGAATTTTTGTACATCCGTGAGGAGGACTTTACCTAACGTTTTCACGGAAAAACGTTCGCCTGGGTGTTGAGCTTCACCGATAAAAATAAAACGACAAACATTAGCGTCGCTTCAGATGCATCTACTCCGCCATCTTGGACAAAAGGAATGTGCGCGCCCCACGAGTGGGAGGAGCGTAGCTGACGTCAGTGCGCATTCGCGTGACGCTTTAGAATTGTAAAGTTCTGAGAGCAAAATGTATTAATTATATTCACAAGAATCTAATACTTAATGTCATGCCAGAAGAGCTGAGAAAAATACAATGCCTGGATTATTGTTCTACTGCACAATCTATTTGTGAATGTGAAGTAATACAATAAGCTTTATCATATCCAGTTATGCCGGTTCTGTTTTACACAGCACATTTTCTTTTTTTTTCTTTTTTTTAGAATTTAGTCCGCTATAGAAAAAAAACACATAATATATTAGTATTTGCAAAAATAACCAAACAAACATCGCCAATACCCTGAAATGATATACAATAATAAAAAAGATATGCATATCATATGACAATCCAAATAATGTGCATTGTCTTATTTAATGTACCAAAATATACAAATGTATGCAATGACTATTGCATTAAATAACCATATAAATCAATTCCATACCATCACATGATGTTTTGGTAGTCAAATAAAATGCTAATGTACTGAAGGAAATCGTACAAAAAATGGCCATGATTTAAAAGGTACAATGTTAAATGCAAACAATGATAAACCAACATAAAACAAACAATAATAATAATAAAAGACAACAAATATTTATTTTCTTCTTTTAATGAAAAAAGACAGTATAACTGTAATAAACATTTTACACTCAAACTGACCCTCATATTTTGAAGATGAGACTTTCCTCCATTATATTTCATATAATGAATCAATTAAGAAAGCCTATACCCTCAAAAAAAGAAAAAGAAAATGTAAATCAAACTCAGCAAAGCGTGTCAAACATATTCCCCGAAACGTCAGGAGCCAAACATAAGTTGTGTTGGATATTATTTAGAACTACAAGCTTGCACATTGCAAGTCATAAATGAAAGGTTGTGTTTTAACAGAAGCGTGTGTGTGCTTGGTTTCTTGACGTTTACCCCTGGCGTACATGGTAATGTGACAACACAATGCAAACCCCACTGTTAGGCGGTCAGTCAGCTTCACAGCGCTAATCTTCCATCCTAAATGCCTTTGGCCCCTGCCTTGGTCCCATAATTCCCTGCAAGTTTACAGATCTGTCCGTGCCTTGGCTGCGTTGGGCGCATACTTGGGCATTAGCTCATTGATCTTGCGAATGAAGTCGGATTTCTCTGCGCATCCCTTGCAGGATTCGCCCCATTCCTCCAGAATTTTCTTCAGATCTTTCACTTTCAACTTCTTCAGGTCGACGGAGCTCAGGTCAACTTGTTTATCTAGGAGGAAAATGCATTTAGTGGCTGGAAGTTTATATTCTCTTATATGCCAATTTTAACATTGAGCTCTTTTTTTTTGAACATTTGGAGTGCTGTCAGTACAGACAAAAACGAGAATAAAAGAGGATAACACGGTGCGTTTTTGTTTGTACTGACAGCACTTCAAATGTACAAAAAAATGAGCTCAATGTTAAAATTGACCAGAGTTCTCCTTTAAACAGGACTATGGATATGAAATGGTTACTCGCCAACCATTGTGTCTTCATACTAATTGTTTAAGAAATGAAAAGTTACACACTCTATAAGTTAGGGTTAGAAGAACCAGATATAACATGCAAGAAACTGCAATAATGATCCAATCATAGACTCTTAAGCATTTGTCTATTTAAATCCAAACAGCAACTTTTTCTGATGGCTGGGTAGTGTATTTTTCTATGCAACTTACCATATTTCAGTTCACAGATTTGACTGTCCTTCTTTTTGAGCTTCTCACAGATCTTATCCACTGGCACATGATGACTCAACGGTTTGGAAACTTCATTGATAATTTTTGTTGCTGCGTCACTTGTTGCCCCTATATAATAACACTACACACACACACACACACACACACACACACACACACACACACACACACACACACACACACACACACAAAGTAAGAATAAACAAACAGAAATATTGCAAGAAAGAAAAAAAAAAGGAAAATTCATTGATAAACACAAAGACTTACAAAGCGGTTTTCTTTCCCTTTGGTCTCTTTGCAAAATTTTAGAAGATGTTTCTCGATGGTGTCACTGTTGAACTTGATGTCGCCGTCTTTTAGCGTCTGATAAAACCGTTGCAGGAAACCCACACAGACTGCAATGCAAAAATCATGGACAAACAAAGTTTTTCTTTGAAAACAATACATTAACATGCATTACGGCTTACAAACAAGATTTGGCCTACTTTACAATACAGCAATATCAAGTGATGAAAAAATATGCCAGAAATGTAACAAGTGTAATGTGTAGTCACTATTAAAATATACAGGTCTTTCTCGTTTTTCCCTTCATAATAATATATTCCAGGTAAGGAGTTTACTGATTTCATTTCAAAATTATTAATTTACTGATCAGTTAATGAATAGGAAAATACGACCACTATTTGAATAGGTGTGCCGTAGATAGTTCTGAATATGAAGTACTTACTTATTTGCATGGGTTTCTGATAATAACCAGCATTATGATATCCACTGTTTACAGTATATGACGGTTCGAAAGATTTTCATTGAAAACAAAAAGTAGTGGCCATGTGACCTAATTTACATAAATAAATGCCTTTACAATACAAATATAAAGGTTTTCAATTGATAAAATACTTACTTTTCTAATATATCATTTCACAAATATCCTAAAGATTTTTTTACAAATATATATTATAAAATACGTTTACCTTAACACTTTAAAAACAAAATATAATTATTAATCAACTGAAGTAGTTAACAGTAGGAAACAAAGACCAAAAATACCCAATAAAAAGACCTCAACTAAACATACAACATAGCTAAACTAAAGCCAACGAATAAAACGCAGAAGTGAGACGTTTCTGACAGGTAATATGTGTTTCCTGGACATGTTTACATCATGAAGATATTAAACAACTCACCTTCACACTCTCCATCTTTCAAAGCGTCACTGTAGCTCGGAACCAGCGCCAGGGCGAGCGCAACGGAAAGCCCGCTTAAATATAACATCCTAAAACCAAACAAACGTCTGTAACTATTTAAATACGTTATGAGAAAGTGCTAGAATTGGTTCTGAACGATCATTAAAGATACCGGCTCGAGAACACGCAACGTACAGATTCAACAGCGCTTCCTATTGAAAGTTCCCGCCCCCTCTCGCAGCTGATTGGTTACCGGTCCACTCTTCGCTCGTCTATTGGATGGCGCGTGACGTCGCCACACGCACTCTTGTCTGAATGGATGTGCCGTGTTCATCCAGGGAGTGAGTCCAGTTGGCGGCCTCTGATTGGTTCTGAAGGTGAACATTCCTGGTGACGATGGCTTGATGATGTGTGGTTTGCACAAGCGCCATGTTTGTAGTTCTCCTCCATCCGGTGACACTTTACATAAATCAACTGTCAACATTCCACCAAAATTCGCTTTATCAGTAAGTATATTATAAAAGAAGACAATTTTGTGATATTTTTCTCAGATAAACAGTATATTGGTGTCATTTAAAGGCAAGCCTACCATGCTAGTTCCAAAACATTTGCTAGCACTTAAAACAAAATTTATTCAGGTAATAGTTCGACTAGGTATTGGCTAATGAAAAGCTTAACGGAGTTCTCAGAACTGTTACGTACTGTTCACACTAAGGAAGATAACTACTTGAAACAACAATATTAGAATATACACCAGTTGTTGACAATAAGTGTTTAAGTTAGGCCTACATTAAATGCTATATTAAATGTTTAAACTCTTTAAAGTCGGATGGATTCGGATTGGCTGTCATTGTCGTTCATTTGCTGAAAAAAAAATGTGATTGCAACAATGTATTTCCTCTGTGTTATTATCATAATAGTTGTGTTGTTGACTTTTCTATTCTTTTAACTTTATGTTTTTTTGGTATGAGCAGCCATAATTTTCATTTTAAGGCAAGTTATGTTTTTGGTGTGTCAAATATTGTGTAATAGTCTATAGTTTTTTTCAAGGTTCTTTTAATACTTTGCTGTCAATAAACACACACACACACACACACACACACACAAAAAAAAAACAAACAAAAAAAAAAAACATGGAACTTAAACGGTAATGACTCAATCACACATCCAAGTAAGGAAAGAAGGCAAATAGCAGTCGATAAAACATTATCTTTAATATTAGGCATTATTAATGAATTACACGTCACAGCGGTTAAGTGAGTAGGAAAGAAAAAGTGTGTATTTACATCTAAAATCCACACCACATTTATTCATGCTAGCACAATATATACAGAAAAAAATACTTTGAGAATACTTGTACAAAGGTTTTCGTATTTCTGCATGGTAAAACAAAACGCTCTTCAGATTTCAATGCAAAATACACAAAATAACTGTAGTGAGTAGGCCATTGAAAGATTTTTTTTTTCTTTTTCACTTGTTTGCAGTTTAGTTTTAAAAACACATTTACATCAGAAAGTACAAGGCAGACAATTAATCTCAGTCTATACATGATTTGTCCCTCTTGACCATATAAATACAAAGCTTTTGAAGGATTATATACACAAAATAAAGCCAGACATGGTGTGGTACGAACTGTAATGCAGGCCAGAGCGTTTAATACCCATCTTTACTTAGTTTTTCATATGTACAGAGACCAAAACTTCTCACATTTACCAGAAACTGTCATTTCAAATGTATGACAATATTTACCTCATTCAAGTCATCAATCCTTTCAGGAAAATAAACCCAATTTTTCATTAGCAATTCACACATAACAACAGTATTGATCTGGAATTGAATTAGAGATGCTGATCAGGGCAACCTCATCATGTAAAAAATAAAATGTCACCCTCAATCTGAAACTTTGAATCCAAAACCTCCATGGAGATATCAAACATGTAAAATATGTACACTCGTTTTTTGATTTTTTTTTTTTTTTTTTACAGTTGTTTGTGCCAAATGAGTAAACTTCATTTAAAGCATAAGGTTTGAATGAATTGAGATTATAATACTTTTTTTTTTTTTGCTTGAATATGCAAGCAAATTTACGATGGTGAACGAATACAAGACGCACAGTATCCGTGCAAAATGTCTAGAAAGCATAATAAGAAATGCTCAAAACAACAAATATTAATGCTTTTTAGTTTTATCAGTGCTAATATTCACAGAATGAGCTGTGACGGATATACTTCGACACTCTGTCTTATAACACTCGATCTTTGCATAGATTCCAGTTCCTTCCCTGATCAATGTGTATAAAAATTATTTATATTGTCTGAATTAACCCTAAAATGATTAAAGTTAATATAAACAAGTATCAATAACTCATCACTCGACCCATTTATACGTCTTTGGAGACTTAACACACTTACTTCATCATTATATGTCTTTATAATTTAGTAAAGAAAATAATATGTAATAATATACAACTGCATACCATCAGCAGTTACCCAAGTTTCACTTTATGAGGAATAGCATATAAATGAATAGACAATGTCTTTTCTGACTAACGGAAAACAGATGGGAATATTTAACGTAATGAACATTTACAGAAGGCCCTCTATCATGTGTTTTTGCTTTCTCTGGCCATAAAAAAAGATTGTTAGTGATGAACCACCAGTTATATCAGTCATTACGATACATGCATTTCTCTCTGTAGTCTGTACATATCCTGCCATGACAAGTACAGTTTTCATTTTACAAAAGTTTACCTAAAACTTGCCTTTGCCTTTGATAATTTGGGGCTTAAGTACATTTCATACTATGAGCAGCCTAAAGTATATACTTTTGTGTTAGCATGCCAGAAATAAATAAAAAAGTACTTTTTAAACCCATAATATATCCTCTTAATTAAGCGATACAAAACCAAATTAAACCGCATTATCAATTTGTGTAGGGCCTACACAATATATATAGTGGTTTTCAAATATTAATAAAATAAAAGATATGCCTAACCTAACCAGGTGACCGTTTCTGTGACAAGTAATTTGTCTGTCCATATATCATATGGAACAATGAAATCACAGCCAATCAGAATATATATAATGCTTAAAGGAGTCATGAATTGAGAAATCAAGTTTTAAAGCTCATTGTACTATTAAAACATCCTATACGTTTCAGAAATCAAAAGCTTGAAATCTAGCTCAGAAGATGACTAGTTTAGAATTGTCACATTATGACATAATAGACACATCACATCTTTGGCCCCACCCACTGGAGCATTAGTGAGATGAGAAAAGTGATACATGATCACTGGACTAAAAATAATATTATCTTCTAAAGAATCTTAATGCTCGAAAAGTGCTTATTTATATTTAAAAATATGTATCAGTACATTATTTCTTTGTACGGTACATTTCGCTGTGGATTCTTTGGTAAATCAGTCGCAATTTCGGCGCAGGCTTTGAAAACAGACTGTTACTGTAAGATATGGACTCGACAGTAATGCCACAACATGTAACCGTGTTGTAGTTATTTGTCTCAAAATCGTTTATTGCGTCTGTTTACTGTTTATGCGTCAGCAAATCAAGCCAGTGTCTAAACGGCCAACTTCATATTGTTTCTCTTAATAGCATGATAGTAATCTAGGGTGACCAAAAGTCCCAAAAATTCGGGACAGTCGCGAAACCTAAGCTTTTGTCCTGAAATCGAATCCCGAAACCAACCTTAATTGTCCCGAAAATTATACTAAAGCAAAATCTTGATATAAAATATTAAAAACTGTCCGTGGAAGTTGAGTCGTCCTGCAGCCAGCCCCCACAAGTTGCAGCAGTCGCGAGCACAGTGAATGTGTAGCCAACCAGTCTAAACTTTTGTTTTATTATGCGTGTCAATTTCGCTCTTGACGCGCGAATGGATTCAGAGTGTTCACGCGTATAACTAGGTAGGGGCGAATTTGACGCGCTATTCGCGTCTTGCGTGAACACAGCATTAAAGGAGTGATTGATTGGTCGCGTCACTGTGTGCAAAAAAATACTTCGGCCGGGACACTTGAAGTAAATCATCTACACAATTATTTAGTTTTCCTATTTAATGACCGACAATTTAGTTGTAATAATAATTTCCGCATAAGGCTTATTAGCGTTAGGGTGTAGCCTGAAAGATCTGATTTAGGCCGTTTACACGAGAACGCTCGCGGGTGAAAACGTAAAAATATTTTATCGGATGTGCCTTTCGTTTACACGGCAACGGCATTTTTGAGGCTCAAAAACGCAAAAAAGTGAAACCACCCTCCATAGTGGAAATCTTAAAAACGCTCCACCGCCGTGTTCCCGTGTAAACGGTAAAAACGCAAAAGTCTGCTTGACGGTGAAAGTTGTACGCAGGCGCGTGGACTTGGTGTTGTTGTAGTATGCATTCCTAGCCGCCTGAAGTGCATACTACATTGAATTTCACACACTTTTGCGTCACCATTTGCACACGGATTTCGTTTTCAACGGCACTTTCGTTTTCAACGGCACTTTTGCGTTTTCTCTTCAGAATCGTTTCCGTGTAAACATAGCCTTAGCCTGTGCACTGTGTGGGCGTTTACATTAAAGTCTGACAGCAGACACGCCCCTCAAAACAGAGCGTTCACATCAGAGGGTTAAAATCTAAGTAAAGCATTTTTGCAACTTAAACATTAAAAAAAATGCAGTTCATGACCCCTTTAACAGAGTTGTTTGGACCAAGGTTTTGGACCAGTGAGATTTAACTGCTACCCATAATGACACAAATCCCCTGACAAGCTAAAATTAACTTGGAAAATATAGCGTTTACAACTTGTCACTTTATTGGACGCGTATTCTTGCTTTCCTTTGGAAAATTACATTAAAATTGGCCAGCAAATTAAGGGTTTTCAGCCACATTAGTTTATCCCAATATGCAGTGTTGCTCAAATCAGATAAAATCATGAGGATGTGGATGAGGGTGTGTACATATACAGTATAAGCAATAACAGGCCCTCCCTTCAAGTGATGTAGGGTAATATATCACCACTATTGAAGAGAACATGCACATTGTACATAAACAAATTAGCTTTTTAAATAACATATACTTTCAAGTCGTCAGAAGTTAATATGCAAACACCATCAGGTACTGAATTTGCATCTATCATCAGTTGAAAGACTTTAGAAAAGTCACCACATAAAACACACTCATGAATCTTGCCTCATTTCCACCTTTAAAAATGTGTGATAGGCTATAATCTTTCATAGACATATACAGTATAATATAATCTAAGCTGTATTTATTCTAACTCTGTTTTTGTCAATACAATTATATTAAAGTCTTGGAATTTTATAACAGCTCTATCTAAAAATATACTTCTTTATTAAAATTGTCAACTCAACTCAGGAACAGAAATCAATTCCCAAAGGAACCCGCTGAGACCTAAAGCCGCTTTACTGTGAGGAGACATCTGTGAAATGGCTTTGATTTAACAGCGCTTTGGCTGTTGTGTTATTAGCGTAACGGGGTAGTAACGTTTAGAGTGGCTGATTTGCTTTCGCAGCACGACAATAGTGTGGGTGTAATGAGGCTTTACGAAGATTGCAAAAGCCTATTACTGTCAAATCAGTGCAGATTCTCTCTGAGGAGAAGCTTCCCACAACCGCGCAGGAGTTAACAGACGTTCTGTGAAGTGTTTTAAGATCTCTAATGAAGTGTTAGCATGTATCAGCCACTGTATTAACAAAACCGTTTACAATGAGCGTGCTTAGTCGATGAGGAGATCTTCAAACTCCTTCAAAGATCGTCTGAAATCCACCTTTATGTGGACTAGCGGGATGCAACTTAATTCAAATTTGAGCCACTATCTAAAGAACCACATATCCACTTTTGACTTCTGATAGCACTTTCTAAATTATTTCAGAGTTTAATTAAACAAAAAGGCAAAACTAATAAGGTTTTTGGTGCTCAAATTTTAAGTGCTAAAGTGCTACCCAACCAAAACAGAACAATGCCTATTGATAAGGTTTGTCAACACTCTTTTTGAAGGTGTATGAATTACAAATCTAAACTATTGTGATGATGATTATGAAGTGTTTTCACGTTGTAGACCTTGACAAGAGATGTTTCTATCTCTGAGGACATAAAACTCTTGGACCTGGTGCACCTCAAAACCACCTGAATCTCAGTTTGTGCTTCCTGTTTCATCTGAAAGTCTCTTTTCGTACCATTGCATTAAGATTTTCACCATATCTGTATTATCCAATCAACATACTGATACTAATGAGGGGAAGTAACTTGGGCTCTACACTCAGTTTGAACTCAAGGCTCCAGGGCAACTCCCAACCAACAACCACTAAGTGCAAAACAAAAAATCTCAATAGCATGTAGAAGCTCAGCAATATGGCAAGCACTTCTTAAAAGGTGTAAAAGACCTACACTGGATACATGGGAAGTAGAGGAGAATTTTCAAATCAGTCTTTTCTTGGGACTTTCCCAAAACCCAACCACCTATAACACCAAAACCAACAGTCCAAGCTGAACCTCGTTCTTTGTCTATTCTTCGCTGATGCCATGTTCCCACGCCACCTTGGCCTGCTCCTCCTTGTTAGTGAGCAGGGGCTGGGAGATCTTGCGGGGCATGGGTCTTGGGACCGGTCTCAGGTCCTCTTCAGGGATGCACCCTTCCCTCAGGTAAGGTTTGGGAGGCAGAGCAGGCGCAGGCTCATGGTGGTGGTGGTAGTGCGGGTGGGTGATGTGTATAGCATGTGGGTGGTGATGGTGGAGATGGAGGTGATGGTGGCCATCGCTGGGCATCCCTGGGGTTACACCCAACGGGGCTGAGTGACTACGGCAGGGAGCGGGCTTGAGAGGGTCCAGAACTTCAGGCTCGGAGACGCTGTAGCGTACGGGGAGGTAGGGACTCTCGGCTTCCTCTGTGTCCGTGGTCCAGGCCTGGCTGCTCGGCATCGAGTCCAAGGTGTCGGCTCGAGCCGGAGGCTCGGAGGAGGACTGGGCGAAGTTGCTCTCGCTCAAAGAGGAGACGCCACTGCTGGCGCTGCCGGACAAGGTGGAGTTACTGCCATCCAGGCCCGATTGTGGACTGGTGGGTGAGGCAGGTATAGGGTGCAGGGGCGACTGAAGAGGAAAGGTAAAGCAGGTTTTTATATTCAAAATCTGCTGCAATTGTTCAAACCTAAGATCAGTAAGATAACATTAAGAAGACCTAAGAGCCAGGGTGCTCAAGGGTACACTGTCGATTTAATTAATTTCATTTAGTTCAGTTAGTCACAGATCAGCAACAGGAGCTGACTGCGGTGACTGCAGAAAATTTGGTAAGGCGTGCCCATGTAAACCGCGCATTTTACGTTTGCCTTTAAATTAGTGTTTTAAAAGCCCATGCCGGTGATACCGGTGTTATCACACGTCGATTAACCAGTGGGAAAATATCCTCACTGTCTCATCCTTAATCAGTCAACCTTCTGGAGAACATCCTCCATCCAGTTCCAGCCCTGATTTCAATGAACTTCCATTAAAGGAATAGTTCACGCAAAAATTACAATTATGTCCTTATTCACTCACCCTTAACATGAAGGTGAACTTGTCTACTAACCCACATTGGATAACTACTGACAAAAATGTGACTAAAATTATGCCAATTCCTATCACCAGTGGCAAACATAGTAAGCAACACAGCCAAATGAGCCCAAAGACCTTCTCTGGCTGCTTCTGATATATTGAACACAATTTGGATTTAAAGGTGGATCTCCAGGAGCAGGATTAAGCTCCTCTGTCTTAAAGCAGCCATCATAGCTAAAGTGTACCTTCTAACTGTGACTAATTATTTTACAGTACAACAACACTCTTGAGACTTCTATTGCTATTCTAAAGACATTTAGATGTTACTTCATTTTGATGATTATTTGTGGTTTCTGGATGACTTGCTTTAACCTTCTCCTAAACAAAAATTACCATTTTTTTATCCTACTGATCTCCCTTTTATGATAGAGAAAATACAACCCAAGCACACACATACTGTACACACACACACACATTAATTACATTACTGATGGATACATATACCAATGCACATGAAACGATTGCAATATGAACCCAAAACACTTTAGCATCTTAGGGACACCAAAAAGTGTGAACCAGACTAAAGTTCTATTAGGCTTGAGGGTTTTTGACTAGAGAACAGGCAGGGACATCCGAGGTCAATCTCGGGATGGTAGCGCGAAATTCATGTATGAGGAGGACTAATGGGACACATCTAGGCGGAGGATACCTTTCTTAAGGAGCGCGCGGGGAGAGCTGGAGGGAGTTCGCTGATCTGGTGGTGGAAAGCATCAAAGTGCATCGAGAAGTGTCCTAAAGGGGGACACACAATTGGACAGAACCAGGGTTGGAAAGAGCACACGCCGGTACACACTCGCACATAAACTTGCTGACATGCACATTCACTCAGCCAGCACTATGACAGACTCTTTCTGAACTTAGCTGAGGTTCAGAGGAGAATTCTGGCTGGGGAAAAGGGGATGAGGAGGAAATAACTCTACGGATATACACTAGAAGACAAGGATGAATTATCAACTGTGAGGAAAGAAAGCTATAGAAATGAAAGGGAGGATGTTACACTAATGACACATTTGGGCAGTTGACATAATGTGTAATTTTATTTTGTGTATTTTTTTTCTCATAAATGATTGGCATATGCATTTTAAAATAAATCAAAATAAAATATTCAAATTTTAATTAGGTTAAAGATCTCATTAAATCAAGCTAATGTAGTCCTTGCACTGTAAAAAAAAATATTTTCAAGATTTGTTATCACAACATTTTTTCTTTTGTCAGATCAACTTAAATCATTTATTTAGTTCAGATAACTGATTATTTTGGCAGAAAATGTTGGTGTATACATATTTTTTTTTTTGTCTAATAAAATCCACTCTGGAATGAGAATATCACTTTAATACATACAACCTGCAACAGCAAATAACAAATTGGCCTGTCAATATATCCTGTCCCAGTTTCCTGTTAAATAGGAAATATGTGAATAGATTAAATAACTTTGCTTGGCAAGTTTGTTAAGCTTATCTTTGCGGTGGTCATAACAATGTGTCCAAACAGCTCAATAGTGAGAAATGCTGTAATATGAAAAAAGGGATTTTTTACAGCCTTTTTATATGTACAATTATGCATGCAGTTTTTAAGACATTAAGACTACATCAAACTAATGGTACGTTTCCACGACAACGACAAACTAGTTTTAAAAAATGAAAAGTATTTCCTTTGCATTTTTTTGCATACAGACAACACCATTGTCAATACAATCCCCATTCACACGGCTCCGCGAAAACAACTAACAACGCTGTATTATTCATGCCAGGCCAGTAGGTGGCGATGCCTATAGACTGAACAAGTAATACGCATGCATTTGATAACGTCATCGTTTTCAAAAATTCATGTTTTCGTAGTTTACACGGAGACGGTAATGGGATCGTTTTCAAAAACGTGCACTTTGAAACCGGTTTTCAAAAGTTTGCATATTCAAGCCCCTAACGCTGTTGTGGTGTAAAAGAACAGCCAAAATGCATAAAAAGTGTTGTGTAAACGGCACATTAGATTACATTTAACTTCTATTTGCTTCATGTATTCATAAATTCTTCCAAAGAGTACATGCATACTTTCCAAATTTCTTTCAAATGAGCTTGTGTAGCTGAACACGACGCGGCTCCTTATCATCCGTAGATAATCCAACGTAGCCGTTCATTACATTTCAAAAGTAAAAGCACTAGGTTCATGAAATATTGTTAACGTTTCCTTAAAGATAGTGTTGTCTCTTACCGGGAGGGAGGGTGCGGGGGGGAACGGGTGGGGCCATCACACTCCCGACATGAGCAGAGAGGAACGGCAGAGTGTCCCTGGTGCCACTGTCCAAACTCCAGCTGCTGGGAGCTGTCAACACTGCCAGAAAGAGCAAAGACCACCATCACTTTACACATCACTACTGACCTGCTGGATCCTAATCTGAAGGTCGGATATCTCAAGAATGGCTGCTTAGCATGCTGAGCTTTGGATTCTGGTGTTTCCAAAGTAGCGTAACGAGAAAGACTTCCTTAACAAGTATCTACCTTTGTTTACTAAAGTTGTTAATGGAAATAAAAGTCATTTTGCTACAAAGACTTGGCGAGAGTCTAGTGCAAAAAAACGGCAAAAATTAAGTCTTAGTGCCAGATTTACTAAGATTAGTGCGAAAGCGCAATTCCAAAACTGCGTTGATGGGAGTGGAAATTTCTGCGCGTGATCTACGAACGACATGCACATTAAAGAATGTAGACACAGCCGGATCATTTCCATAAGCCGCGTTTCCACTGCAGGAACTTTCCCCAGGAATGAGGAACTTTGGGGTGGTACTCTGTGTGTTTACACGAACCAGGGTCTAAATGAAGTTCTGAGTAAAAATGTCCCCCTAGAAAGTCCCTGCTGGCGAGGTAGTACTTTTTAACAGTTCTGGAACTTTCGGGGTGGGACTTGTGCGCTGAACATGATAATTGGTTCTTACCACTTGTTCTTTCTGCCCGATGGCACGCGTTCGTCCCATCCATCTCACGGTCAATGTCCGCTGATAACAAACGTCTTCTTTTACATCTAGCATTACGAGCTTTCTGAATACGCTTTGGGTGCTCGACTCTTTGGTTAATTACCTCGTTAGTAAACCAATTGCACACAAAAGACACGTTTCCACCGCAGGAACTTTCCCCAGGAACTAGGAACTTTGGGGTGGTACTTGGTGTGTTTACACCGCAGGAACCAGGGTCTAAATGAAGTTCCGGGTAAAAAGTCCAGAAAGTCCCTGCTGGCAAGGTAGTACTTTTTCAGAGTTCAGGAACTTTCGGGGTGGGACTAAAACGTCTACTTTTATATCTAGCATTACGAGCTTTCTGAATACGCTTTGGGTGCTCGTCTCTTTTCTGCCGTTTTGTTAATTACCTCGTTAGTTAACCAATCCCACACAAAAGCAGCATAGCTTGAATCTCCTCCATACAAAACTCAAAACAAACGCGCAGGCTAGGAAGAGCAGTCGCACGCAGTTCAACGTCACTATAATCTTCCCGCCCCGGACCGGTACTTTAGTACGCGGTGTAAACGCAGTAAGCAAGCGGTCTGGGGAAAAAAAGTTCCAGTGAAAAAAGTTCCTGGGACAAATAGTTACTGGTAATTGCGGTGGAAACGCGGCTAAAAGCAGCACAGCCTGAATCTCCTTCAATCAAAACTCTAAACAAACGTGCAGGATAGGAAGAGGAGTCGCACGCAGTTCAACATCACTACATAATCTTTCCGCCCCGGACCGGTACTTTAGTCCGCGGTGTAAACGCAGTAAGCAAATGGCCTGGGTCAAAAAGGTTCCTATGATAAAAGTTCCTGGGACAAAGAGTTCCTGGTAATTGCGGTGGAAACACATCTATAATGACCAACACAATCTACCAAGAGCAGCGCAAATTAGCGTCTGGTTTAAGACATGCTTTTTTTGGTGGTAATTAATGGCAGAAATACCAATAAATTGACTAGCGCAAACCTTATTAAATCACCTCGAATGATTCATTTAAATACTCTCCCATAAATTTTGCATTTGAAAGGGAAACTTGTACAAATGCATATACAATAAGGTCAGCCGCAAAAATAACCCAGTCAACGTTCTTCAGCGCAATTTTTCACTGCGTCTCTTTCCGCCAAAAGAAGGTTTGCGCTGCCGCATGGTGTTAGTAAATCTGGTCCGTAAAAATGAAGCGTTCATAAGCTCAAGCGTTAGAAGAAGGGTGGACTGTGTGCGGACTCTCTTGACTTTCAGTGCTGCCATTGGTCTTTGGGAATATCACCTGGGAATATAACTGAAACTGACGCTGCATCCATAAAGGCCCACTTCCCTATGGAATGTGAAAAATGGTACACCAAAAGAGTAGTATGTGCGAACGCATTTTTTGAAAAACAAAAG
This sequence comes from Pimephales promelas, assembly GCF_988280905.1. Classification (NCBI taxonomy): domain Eukaryota; kingdom Metazoa; phylum Chordata; class Actinopteri; order Cypriniformes; family Leuciscidae; genus Pimephales; species Pimephales promelas. The sequence continues at coordinate 21,838,291 of NC_142770.1, read as the reverse complement.
CGAAAAGTACCCAGATGACCTACAACGTCCAGTGAGTTTCTGGAGTGTGCATTCAATGTATACTTTACTTTCCTATGAGGCCACGGGAGAGGAGTTGTGACTGGCAGGTAAGCGTAGTAGGTCACATGACATAGCCAAACGTGACCGTTGTAGTACGTCCGGAATGCACTCATACAACAAATAGAACATACTTTTTAATGGTCACAAAGTCGGTAGTACCTACTTAGACTGTATGCACTTTTTGATGCAGCAAGTATTGTGATTTCTGCCTGGGGTGAGGGGATTGTGGATTTGTGGATGGATAGAGGGGTACAGTGGGTTCAGAGAATCATACACACCCAGTCATACCTTTATCAGCCACAGAGAGATTAGGGTCACTGCAGGGTTTGCAGGGACCAATGACCTGATGGTATAGAGCCCTCTGATGGTTAGTAGGCTGGTGAAAAAAAGCAAAATATATATAAAAAAAAATGACTGCAGTTATGTTACCCTCACAACTGAGGTCATATCATTTCCAGACACAGTTTAATGGATTTGCCAAAATGCGAATTAGCTGCATCTTGTGGTAGACGCACCTGTCCGTTTTCGGTTATGTTGGGGTACATTGCACTGCTGGGACGGTCCCTGTGCGGTGGTAGAAGCATCAACAACTCTCGGTTGTGCCTGTATCTGTCAGGTAGTGATGGGGACCCAACTGGAGAGAAAGGAAATGATCTGTACGTTGAGACTAAAAAAGCTGAGATGTTCTTTTGAGCGAAACTAGAAGATATTGATTGTCACAAATGACAATGCGTTATAGCTCTCAAACATTGGTTTTGGAAAACACTCAAACCTGGTGTTATTATGAAGTTTACTGTCGCTCACCTCTGATGCTACCGTGCCCTGAGTTGATCATCTGAGATGGAGCTGAATGCGTTGAGCTCAAGCTGGATGATGATGGACTGGGCTGAAATGTTACACAGAGGGGAACAAGTACTTTAAAAGATCAGATACAATATTCTTGGTCGTTGCTATGGTGTTCTGAGAGGTTGGCTGAGAGTTGCTAAGTGGTGAGTGGTTTCTAGGGTGTTGCTAGGCAGTTGATTGGTTGTTCTGATAGTTCCGAGGTATTCCTAAATGACAGGTGGTTTCTGCTATGAGTGTTTGCTAACGCTAAGGTGTTGCTTGTATATTATGGGTGGTTTCTAGGGTGTTGCTAGGGCATTGTTATGAAGAATGTAGGGTGTTCTCAGAGGTTGTCTGGGAATTGCTAGGGGTGGCTGGCTTCTAGGGTGCTGTTGCTAGGGCGTTGTTAGGCAGTTTCTAGGTTGTTGGAAAAGGTTGCTAGGGTATTGCTTGGTGATGTGTGATTGTTAGGGTGCTATGAATATGCGTTAATGAGACATTTCTTAGGATATTTTGGGTTGGTTGGATTGTCTCTCAGGTGTTGCTAGACAGTTGCTACGATATTGCTAAGCAGTGCTATGAAGTTGTTGGGCAGTTGTTTGGTTGTTCTGGGATGCTGATAGGGTATTGCTAATTGATAGGTGATTTCTGGGGTGCTATGAGTGTTTGCTACTGCTAAGGTTTTGCTTGGATATATTGGGTGGTTTCTAGGGTGTTGCTAAGCGGTGCTAGGAGGTTGTTCCAAGGTTGTTCTGAGGGGTTTATTGCTAGGTGATTGTTGGGGTGCTATGCATGTTCACTTGTGCGAGCCATTAAGCTAGGATAATATGGGTGGTTGCAAGGGTATTTGATAGGTTAGACATCCTTGGTGGTTGCTAGGGTATTTCTAAGAAGTTGTTAGGTTAGATACCCTTGGTGGTTGCTAGGGTGTTGCCAAGCAGTGCTAGGACATTGTTATGCAGATGGTAGGGTGTTATTCTGGATTGTTAGGCATTGCAAGGTGTTTGGTGGTTGCCAAGATGTTGCTAGGTGGATGTGAAGTTTCTAAGGTGCTCTAAGTTGTAACTAGGGAATTGCTAGGTGGCTGCAATTGATTCTTTTAGGGTGTACTGAGTGGTTACTGTGAAGTTGCTATGACACTGCTAGGTGGCTAGATAAATGCCTGGGTGCCTTAAATGGATGCTTGGGTGTTTTGGTTGGTCACTAAGCTGTACTTGTACACTAAATGTGCGTATTATGAGCTGATGTAGCCCACCTGCATGCGGTAGAGGTCCTCCGGGTGTTCCATCATACTGTCCGTCAGGATGAGCAAGTTTCCCGTCTCACTGGAGGTGTGAGAGGAGAGAGAAGAGGAGGAGTGGCGGACAGACCCCAACACATTCAGAGGGCTAGAGACAGTAAAGTGAGAGAGAGAGAGAGAGACAGGGAGGAGAGGTATGGGAATACAGGGATGGAAAAGAAAAGCAAGAGAAAGATTGGAGGAACGGGAAGGCATGCAGGGATGAGGGAAATGAATCAAGAGGAAGAAAAGTGATTGTAGGGTCATAGAACACAGGCAGCCATGCGAAGAACAAGGGAAGACAGAATAAAGGAGAAAGAAGGAGGATATAAAGCATGCACAGAAAGATCAAACATTTGTGAGGGAAAGTGACAGAAGAGAGAGAGAAGGAGAAAGAGGAACAAACAGAGAGACATGAGAGAGACGTGGCGGAGCTGAAGCTAGTGTGTCCAGGGTGGGCAGCATGAGCGTGTACGCGTGTTTATGAGGAATACACGGTCAAGGAGTGTTTGTGAAGAGAAAGGGAGGGCTGCGTCTACAGAGCAGGAATCTCTCTATAACTCACAGACATGTGAGTAGAACACACACAGACTATACAGATTCATTACAATGCGGTATATAGAGTTTCCTGTAAGGTGTAACACGTGAAATGAACATCTGTAATAATGAAATCCTGAATATGAATACACAAAGTTGGAACCAGGCTTGTTATTGTTATCTAAAACCATTAAAAATCGTTTTTGTTAAATGAAATAAAATTAAAATAAATTAAAGCTAAAAATAAAAAGAACTAAAAATAACAAAAGCCCATAGAATTACTAAAACAAACTAAAATGAAAATGAAAATAATGTAAAAGTCTATTAAAAAATATAAACAAAAAAATATAATAGTATATAAATTGTACTATAATAGCACTGTTTTGCGCAATCTTTTTCTGTAGACAAATGAAACATTGTAATTTATTTATATTTTATTTTAAATGTGTGAATTTGGACTAGATTTTTTTTCAATAAGATGGTATTTTCATTATTTTTCATAAACAAAAAGGTAGTAATAAACAATTAGTATCTATGTCCAGTAGAGTATGTGAGTAGATACAAAATAAAAATGTATGTAATCTGAATTAATTAAAATATAAAACTAAGCATAAATATAGAATGATTTATCTAAAAATAATAATAATACAAAATACAAATCTATAAAATGAACATTTTCTTTAATTATTTTCTTTTTGGAGAATCATCTCATCACTCAAAGTAGGGCTGTCAAACGATTAATCGCATTCAAAATAAATATAATAAAATAATATATCTGGGTGCACTGTGTATAATTATTTTGTATATATATATATATATATAAAAATACACACACATGCATGTATATTTAAGAAAAAAAAACATTATTTATATATGAAATATTATATTATATTAATATATTAACATATAATATAAATTCTATATAAATCTAGATACAGTATATACATGAAAATATTTCTTAAATATTTACAAGCATGTGTGTGTATTAATATATATATATATATTAGTGCTGTAGCGGCGCGTCGATGACATCGATGATTCGACGTCAAAATTGCGTCGACGTCATATTTTTGCTTCGACGCTTCTTTATTTATTTATTTTTTGCATGTTCCCGGCGGTACAGTTTGCCACACACACGTGGGAGACCGAAACATTGCAGAATAGAGGACGAAGGCAACTAGAAGTGAATGTGCTATCCATTAAATGAATTACACACAGTAAACAAACCCTCAAGAAAAAAAACTTTGCAATTTAGACGCGCAAACTGGGTGCCGGTGTGGTGAGACGTTCAAGCTCGGGCAGATTCGGCTAGAAGTCGTTCATCCTGGACGCGGCGCCGCGCGTAGGTGCACAAACCTCTCCCGATTCATCTCCAGCAGTAGAAGCCTCCGATCACACCACTAACTCCGCCTCCGTTTCCCTCCTCAGCTGATATTAATATTTAAACATTCTCTCTGATAAAAAAATGTTTGTAAAAATATTTTAATAACAAGGTTTTGGCGGTTGTAGAGTTATAATGATGGTGTTCAAATACATAACATTAGACTATCGTTAGCCAGCTTAGTATCTTGATTCAGTATGCTAGTATTTATTTGAGATATTGTTTTTTTTATTAATTGAGCAGCAGAAAAAATATTCTTTATATTAGTCGTCCGATTAGTCGACTAATCGATAAAATAATCGCCCAACTAATCGTTTAGTTAATAATCGTTTACCCCAGCACTAATATATATATATAAAATAATTATGTAAACATAATTATTTTGGATGCGATTAATTGCGATTAATCGTTTGACAACCCTAATAAAAAGTACTACTAAATACTTAATACACTGCACTCATGTATACCAAGTATGTTGAATGGATTTCCATTATTGTGCAGCATGTTTAATTTAAAGGAACGCTCTAGCTAAGCTCATCGGTGTGGTGCTGTTGAATACCACAGGAAATGACTTTGACTTCTCACATCAGATTGTAAACATTAAAAAATTGCCTTCATTTATTATGCTGTTCTAATATCCACCCAATAGACACCTGTCTGTGTGCATGCAGAAGGGGGTCTGTAAGGGTGTGCTTACCTGTGTCGGTGCATGAGTTTAATACTCTCGGGGCTCATGGGACTGTGGGTGGCGAGGATGCCCCTCGGGGTGCTCGCCCCTGAGCAGGCCGGGCTCAGCTTATCCAGACCGGGCAGACCCTGCAGGGCCACATAGAAACACTACTCTGAATACACACACTGTTTGCATTAATGCCAATACAGATTCAATATTACACACCAGTTTGATATTGAATCTATGCAAAGGAACAAGTGAGAAAAGCAAAATGTATTTAAAGACCCTAAATTTCCTAAATTGGCATTTCCTATTCAAACAAAAAGTTTGGGGCGAGATGTATTAAATGGCATTCTCATTCCTGAACAGAACCAGAAATTAGGTGAAATTAACATACTGTCATTCTAGAGAGCATTTGATTAGACGAATATTTGGACACACCCTTAAGTGCATGATGAGTCATCAATGATCAAACAAAAAAAAAAAATTAAAGGAGTAGTTCACTTTAAAAAAAAAAAAAAACTTTTGCTGATAATTTACTTGAAGCTGCACTGAAACTCTCATTTGGACCTTGAACCGTTTGGTTCCCATTGAAGTCCATTATATGGAGAAAATCCTGGAATGTTTTCATCAAAAACCTTCGACTGAAGAAAGAAAGACATGGACATCTTGGATGACATGGGGGTGAGTAAATTATCAGCAAAAGTTTTTTTTTTTAAAGTGAACTAATCCTCTAACTTCTAGGAGTAAAATAGCAAATAAATGACTGTAAACTTGCTTTTTTATTTTCTTAATTATAATAAAATCTAATAATATTAATTGAAATTGATTTATCGGGACACAAATTTTGTTGACAAATCTGTCAGATTCGTGAGAAGCAGATGTAAGGTCTCACATGACAGAGGCTGCTCCTCATCATCTGGAACTGGTCGATCAGCTTCTTGTGCAGGGGACGCATTTCCGGGTGCACCAGTTTCTCGTGGATGGCCAGACCCACGCTGAGGATGTGAACCTATGGGGTTTAAAAATAAGGTGGATTATCGGACCTTTCACATTGCTTTTTTTGCGTTGTTAAAGTAAAGAGTTTTCGTATGCGTTCACCTGTTCTTGCATCAGATCCTTGAGTTGGGTGATCTTCTCTGTATCCTCTGGGTGACTGCTAATGAACTCTTTATCGAAGAATGCCTGGGAGACAAGAAGCATAAAAACATTTGACAACCTATAATGAAACTATTCTTTTAGATGAAGGCTAAACGTCTGATGTTCATTTATCCGAGCAACAAAAAGCTCATCACTGTAGTGTGAGGTGTTATGTTTGGTGGAGTTCGCGGTAGCGGTTGCAGCACTCACTTCCTGGTATCTGGCGATGCCCCCGTTGACAGCTGCGTCAATCACCCCATTCAGGCACATGCTGAGCAGGTTAATGTTTCCGTGAAGCTGCTTGTGCTGGTACTGACTGATCAGGGTGCGCAGCTCCTGGTTCTTATTCTCCACCACGTAAATGGCGTTCTCCAGTGGACTAACTTCAACCTATAAATAACATATATGTGGTAAAAATAACATATATATTTTTTATATTATTAATAATTATATATATTTAATTATTAATGTAAAATCATATTAAAAAAACATTTTCCTGAGAGTTTTTTTTTTTTTTTGAAGTCAAATTGGGGCTGCATCCAAAATAAAAGTTTATTTACATAATATATGTGGGTGCACTGTGTATAATTATTTTATATATATATATATATATATATATATATATATATATATATATATATATATATATATATATATATATATATATGCATGCTTGTATATAGAAATATTTTCATGTATATACTGTATTTATATTATGTATAAATATAAATATTTTACATATAAATATTTTTTTTCTTAAATATACATGCATATGTGTATATATATATATATATATATATATATATCGTGATTAATCATTTGACAGTCAAGTTTTAATTGATTTTAGTATTTGGATAGTTTAAATTTAAATTACAGATGTCATATGCATCTAATAATTATATAGCAAAATTATATTAGAAACTTTATATGAACTTAATAAAATTTGAAAGATATATTTTAGTGTTTAAGCAGTATGGATGTAAATTAGAATTTTATTTTTATTTAATTAATTAATTATTCATGCAAAATCATATTAAAAACCTTATTATAAACCTTAAAAAGTATTTTTTAATGCAATTTTGTTTATATTTTTTTATTTTTTAAATTGATTTTAGTTTTTGGGTAGTTTAAATGTAAACTAAATATACTTTATTTATTTAATAATTTAAGCAAAATTATGCAACAAATTATGAGACATGTAAATTCATGACTTCATGAAAGTTACATTTGTGTGAACAGTGAATAATTAGAAATTAAATACTATAAATACTAATTAAAATTAGTAAGTGATTAGGTAAGAAATGTATTTATTTATGTAAAATCATTTTCCAATTTAATTGGAAAAGAATAATAATAATAATAAAACACTTTTTTAATAATTTTATGGACTAAATTTATGGGCCAAATTATGATTTTTTTTTTGTTAGTTTGTTTGTTTATTCCATTTTTGCGTTTATTTATACAGTACAAAAGCCTGAACTCGAAATTCAAGCAAAGCCCAACCGTTCCCACGGGGTTATCAGCTTCAAACTAATTATGAACATTTTAATGAATAACATTATTCTCAAAACACAGTAAAATTAGGTACTTGTTAGTGTACCAGTGTGTGTTTACACAATACACAAAGACACTTTTTGAATAAATAAATTGTTGACTGGACAGCTTTGATATTTGATAAGCAAACCAAAATGGCGGCCTCATTATGTTTATGATATATTCAGACTTGGTTTGGTGAGTCACCCACCAGCTCACGCTTATCCACTTCAAACCAGCGGGAGATCCCGGGCAGAGGGTGTGTGAGGATGAGTGTGGTCCGCTCAATCCAGAGACTCTGAAAAAACAGACATGATGCAACTTCAGCCAACGTCTGGTGTTAAACCCACTAGTGTTTCCTAGAGAAGACATTTCAATTCACCTTAAATTCATTCTCCCTGTCTTTTGGCCCCTTGTGGAAAGGCCGGTCGTAACGGAATCGGCGGACATTGTTGACTCTGTAGAAACTTTTGATGCGGTCGGGCACGCGGTCCATCTGTAGCACATCAATGTTTTCTGGAACTGGATTCACGGCGTAGATCTGTAAGTCTATGGAACTTTACATGAAGGAAAAAACAGCTACTATATTTTGAACAAGCATATTAAAAGGATAGATAACCCTAAAAATGAATGGTGTCAGAATTTGATGTCATTTCTAAACTTGTTTTTTTTTGTCATGTACAAAACGAAAGAAGATACTGTGCAGAGTTTCCAAGCTGCCCTTTCAATAACAAATCATATATAGACGTTCAGACAACAATACAAAAATATATGATGAGTGAGTGAGTGAAAAGAGTAAGTGAAATGAGTAAGCGAGTGAATTAGTGAGCGAGTGATATGAGTGAATGAATAAATTAATGAGTGAGTGATTAAGCGAGTGAGTTAGTGAGTGAAATGAATGTGAGTGAGTAAAGCGAGAGAATGAAATGAGTGAGTGAAGCAAGAGAGTTAGTTAGTGAGTAAAATGACTGAATGAAATGAGTGAGTGAGTTAGTGAGTTAATGAGTGAATGAGTAAGTGAGAGTGAGTAAAACGACTGAATGAAATGAGTGAGTGAGTTAGTGAGTTAATGAGTGAATGAGTAAGTGAGAGTGAGTAAAACGACTGAATGAAATGAATGAACGAACGAATCAGTTAGCGAGTTAGTGAGTGAATGAGTAAGTGAGTGAGTAAAATGACTGAATGAAATGAGTGAGTGAATGAGTAAGTGAGTTAGTGAGTGTGTGTATGTGAGTGAGTGAGAGTGATTAAGTTTGAGTGAGTGAGTGAGTGTGTGAGAGTGAGTGAATAATTAAAGCTACACTGTGTAACTCTTAGTTTATTCTTAGCTAAAAACACTTATTTCAAAAATATATGTGCTCATTAATGTATATTTACTTCGTTCAAGTAATAAAGTATTCTCGTGAGTGTATAATGTGCCATTGAAAATACATACGGGTAAGGGGTTCTAATGTCGGTCGCCATGTTGCCCCTCCATCTTGAAGTACATTAGCCAAAGAGGGACATACCCGTTAATTCAAGCTTCGCCTTTCGCGTTTATGTTTGAGTTAACACTCATGGAAGAGGTCGAACTGGAAGCCATGTTAATCTTGGACTACATTGGCCACCGTAGGAGTTAAAACGAAATCGGAATTCATAGGAACAGAAACTAATATTCACTGGATGGTCATATACCTTTTCACCTCTAGATGGGGGTAAAAATCACACAGTGTAGCTTTAAGTGTGAGTGAGTGCGTGAGCGAGCGTGAGTGAGTGGTTAAGTGTGAGTGAGTGAGTGAACGAGTGAGTGAGAGAGTGAGTGAGTGATTAAGTGTGAGTGAGTAAGTGAGTGAGTGAGAGAGTGAGTGAGTGAGAGAGTAAGTGAGTTAGTGAGTGAGAGAGTGAGTGAGTGAGAGAGTGAGTGAGTGAGTGAGTGAGTGATCTGTACATATATGTTCTGTGTGTTTGTTCTATTATTTTTATATAATATGTTGATGCTTTGGCAACATTGTGTTACACAGTCATGCTAATAAAGCTATATTGAATTGAATTGAATTGAGTGAGTGAGAGAGTGAGTGAGTGAGTGAGTGAGAGAGTGAGTGAGTGAGTGAGAGAGAGAGTGAGTGAGTGTGAGTGAGTGAGTGAGAGAGTGAGAGAGAGAGAGAGTGAGTGAGTGAGTGAGTGTGTGAGTGAGAGAGTGAGAGAGAGTGAGTGAGTGTGAGTGAGTGAGTGAGTGAGTGAGAGAGTGAGTGAGTGAGTGAGTGAGTGAGTGAGTGAGTGTGAGTGAGTGAGTGAGTGAGAGAGTGAGTGAGTGAGTGAGTGTGAGTGAGAGAGTGAGTGAGTGAGTGAGAGAGTGAGTGAGTGAGTGAGTGAGTGAGTGTGAGTGAGTGAGTGAGAGAGTGAGTGAGTGAGTGAGTGAGTGTGAGTGAGTGAGTGAGAGAGTGAGTGAGTGAGTGAGTGAGTGAGTGAGTGAGTGTGAGTAATTAAGTGTGAGTGTGTGATTAATGGCTCGTTTCCACTGAGGGGTACGGTACGGTACAGTACGGGTCGGGTCGGGTACACCATGATCAGGCTTGCGTTTCCACCGCCAACAGTACCCTTACTTGATAGGCGTGGTATGCTGGAAAGAAGCGATCGACGTCATTTTGGCGCGAAGAAAGCGACATAGTAAACAATAATGGATGACAGACAGCAGATCTTGTTCTTGCTTGATCGGCATGTTTGTCACTAGAAACAAGCGCTGGCATTAGGCGTTTCCAAGAAGCCAACGCAAAGTCCGACTCAGGAGAACGATCCGAAGGACGCGAATCCAGTAATTCTGCTAATGGAACAGCACGTTCTTGAACGCGGCACTCTGCTCGCTCTGGCTATGCGGCTCCGTTTATCTCTGTATGTTCATTTTAGGCAACAATAAAACGAAATATGTTATAAAACACCACTCTGCTTCTTTTCGATTTCATTTCAATACATTTGTAAACACTCGCACATGTGGTTCAGGCAACGCATAGCCTATTGATTATCACTGCATCTAGTCTACGTAACGTTAGCCTATATATTTACAACAAAACTAAATATAAAACAACCCTGCCTCTTTTCGTTTAAATTAAAAAATATTAAACATATTCCAGGCAATATACATATACACATGTAATGTAAATATACACATTTGATGTAATGTAGGGTATTGCATATCGCATTGGTACAAATGTTGCAATAAACAACATAGGCTACAGATGATCTTGTAATAAAAAATAAATAAAAATGACAAAACTATCTCTTTTTGTTGAATTTCAGTTTTATCAATAATAGCCATTATAAAAGTATAAGTAAAAGGTACAAAAAGATATACAGTAAAGCTTAAATAACATCAAGAAACAATTCAGTCAGTCGAATAATTTAGCGCTCAAATATGAAACTTCACGTAGCCTTCTGCCAAAACTATTGGCCAGGGAACGAATTATAGATTCACGAGACCAACGATCACTTGTTAGGTTTATACAAGATGAACTATATCTCATGTTTAACCACTACAGAGACGTCCGAGTCAGCGGCAAACATCAGGATGACTAGCCGAGGAAAGGCTGTTCCAGGCGGGGGACACGAGCGCGAGCGTCCGGTGATCGCTTAGAATGGATCTCAGTCAAATGATCATAAATCTATAAATAAACCACAGATTTGAGCTTTAAAAAACTACTTTTTCGCCTGAAAAACTCTTAAAACTACATTTCGTGACACAATAACAGTAGAATTATATTTCAACTGTATGCTTCTAATGCCCTTGTAGCACGCGCGAGTGACGACACTCTGTCCACCAATCAGCGTTCTGCAGTGGGTCTAGCTCCACCTTTTAGTACCCTTTCACTGTGCTAGGTACCCCAACGGAAGGGTACCCAAAAAGTGGTACGGTACGGTTCGGCTTTTTGGTACCATTCACAAAATTTGACAGTGGAAACGCAAATAATTGCGTACCGAACCGAACTGTACCGTACCGTACCACTCAATGGAAACGAGCCATAAGTGTGAGTGAGTGAGCGAGTTAGTGAGTCCCCAAAACCATCTAATAGTGTTATCACGCTGAAGGATACACTGCGCATCACCCTGTAAAATCCCCTCATCCGGTTGATTCGGATGCTGCATGGCGATGGCTTGTGGGAATTCTCCCAGCATTCTTTGCTGAAAGGCTTCAAGCCTCTCGTAGTCATGCCCCCGACAAACAAACTCCTTATTCTGTGTGCAGAGAAAAAACATCAATAAGTAATCGTATTTATAAATGCATACAATAAATACTGTGTAATTCATTGTAAATTTGTTTTATTTATTTGATATGGTTTTAATTCAAAATCAATCCCTTAATCCTTACAATTGTGAAAAACAAACAGAGCGTGTAAATATTGCGATAGCTCACCCTGAGGAAGAAGGGAAATTTCCGGCCGTAAAATCCCACCCTGAAGAACTCCGGCTCCAGTCGCTGCTGCTCCATGATGTTGTCATAATACGCCGCCTCCATTTTCTGTGTGGAAAGAAAGAGCTAAATATTCACACAGCACTGACCTCCTTCTGAACATAATACATAACTGTACATTAATAGCTATGCGGTCCACTCAAAGTGCTGTTATATAATCTCTATTCATATATTCACGTAAAAAAAAAAAAATAACATCAAAAAGCACTGACCCGTATCCAGCTGAGACTCTGATAGTCGTACAGGGACTCGTACTGGAAGGCTAGTTCTCGGCACAGCGGGATGCCGTACTCCCAGCACTGGGAAGAGATCAAGGGCAGGACAGCAGGTTTGATGTGCAATTTAAAACTAGACTTGCCTTGGTATGGCAAGTTTTAGTTATGTTTATAGAAAGAAACGCTGCATCACATTTAGCTGGCAACTTGTTTAATGTCAATATGCAAATGAAAGCAAGAAAGGCGACCAATCGCTATTCAGTATACAATGATTACAATTTTAAATTATGCGCCATGAAAGGAAAAGCCACCAAATCATTTGTAATGTTTAATCGAAATTTCATGACTGAACCATCGAGTGAAAACAACAGTTTTCTCTCAATCATTGTTTGTTTAAACCTCTCATGTTCATCTGCCTATACTACTTTTAAGAGCCACGCCCATATGTCAACATCCAATCAGCAACCGATGCAGAGAACAAAGTCTCCGCCCTACTTTTTTTTTTCTTTTACATGTCTTATGTGCATTGTTTCAACGCAGCATTATCAAACTTTTAAACCTTCTAATGAAAAGCAATGGGGACCAATGTTATTTTTTGGACCCCATTGACTTTTATTATAAGGTTTGAACGTTTAAAATAAATCCATTGACTTGTTAAAGTTGCAATGAAATGAAAGTAGCGACACAAAATGTCCTGATGTGGGAATCAGCGCAAGCGCAGGGAGTACGTCAGAAATGTAACATGCCATTCGTTTACAGTATGTGAATTGTTTGTGTTGCGTTTCATCAATTTTACACAGTATCATGGATCACAATGGGTTACAATTAGCTTTTATCGCGTTGTGCCACTTGTAGACATGAATTTAATTATCCACAGAAGTCTTTACGTTAAATTCCTATGATTTAACTGGCCATTTGGCTCAATAACATTATAAACCATTCCTGTCTTAGCAACAGTTGACATCCACCATTTTCTCAGGCGATCTTTCAAATATAAGTCTAGGGAGGATCATTGTGTTTGGACACTTTTTAAAAAAGGTAAAAGTGAACTACTCCTTTGAGTTGTCCACTTTCAGTCGAAAAAAAAAAAATGAAGGTTTTTGATGAAAACATTCCAGGATTTTTCTCCATATAATGGACTCCAATGGGATCCAAACGGTTCAAGGTCCAAAAGACAGTTTCAGTGCAAACTACAAACTGTTCAAAGGGCTTTAAACTATTCCAGACGATGAATAAGGGTCTTATCAAGCGAAATGATCGCTCATTTAATAAATAAATAACAAAGTTTAAGTTTTATAAGCTCAAACGGTCGCCTTGCTCTGTTCTGTGATGCGCGTTCGTGACTCTCCTCTTCGAACTCGTTTATCAAAATGATCAATTCTTTTTTCGTGCCATTTGGTTCACTCAACGAATGAAATGAACGAGTTGACTCAGGAAAAGATTCATTCATTTCGATGAACGTGTTCGAACAGGAGAGTCACAAACGCGCATCACAGAACAGAGCAAGGCGAACATTTGAGCTTATAAAACTTAAACTTTGTTATTTATTTTTTTTAAATGAGTGATCGTTTCGCTTGATAAGACCCTTATTCACCGTCTGGAATCGTTTAACGCCCTTTGACCAGTTTGCAGTTTGCACTGAAACTGTCTTTTGGACCTTGAACCATTTGGTTCCCATTGGAGTCCATTATATGGAGAAAAATCCTGGAATGTTTTAATCAAAAACATTAATTTTTTTTTTTCGACTGAAGAAAGAATGACATGGACATCTTGGATGACATAGGGGTGAGTAAATTATCAGAGTTTTTTTTTTCAAAAGTGAACTACTCCTTTAAGCTCGAATTTTATAGACACTACTCCAAAAAATGGTGAAACGTTGTTTCCGGGATTCTGTAAATACCTTTCCCTTGTTGAAGTAGTGGATGACCTTACGACAGAGACCCTCTTTGCGATGCCATTCGCTCTGCGCGGGATAGTGCAGGAACTCTCGGAGGGGTCGTTCCTCCCAGTGGAGAAGCTCCCAGTACAGCAGGAGGGTGAACGCCGCCTCTGTGGGAAACAGCGGTAGATCTAGTTCAACTGGTAGATTTGAAATGCCAAGGTCATGGGTACAATTCCCAGGAATCACACATAGTGATAAAACGTATACTTTATACGCACTGCTATATGCAAATTTTTGCATTCCATTACGCTTCATTTCCATTGTATTTCAACCAAAACTGTGTTATATGTTTTTAAATGCAAAAAAGCATTATGTGTGATGTGGCCTATGCAGTTTTTTAAATGTGAAGTAACTGAATACCGTCTCACCTGTGTAGTTTTCAGCCTGCAGATGCATGTCGCACAGCTTGTGAATGTACCGGATGTACATTTCCTCCTTATTAATCTCCGACTTGTAGAAATTCTACAAAATTACATCGTATGATCAGCTTACTTTCGCTTGACTGCATAAAAAGCCATATAGAGGGTATGCGCGTGACGTCACCGCCGTCCGGAGTGCCTGCAGTTACTCACAGTGAGTGGCAAAAAGACTGAGCGGCTGTATTTGTTATTAGCGTAAATGCCGCGAAAAACAAACACAACACACACAAAGTGGGAAAGAGCTTTGCGATTGACTGTACAACTAGATTTGACAAAAAATCGGAGGTATATTTTTTACAGACTGCTATAGAAAGAGGAGCAAATGGATCACTGCAGTTCACAGAAACAACTGGACTCCAGTCAGTGGATCTGCAGTTATCATTTTGAGTCAATATGCTGTAAAACCATACCCATATATTTTGTATTGTTATATATATATATATATTAACAACTCATCAATTAAATATTTATCATTGCATATTCTGCATTATTGGATGTTTTTTTTTTTTTTTGATGACCAAAAAAAAAAAAAATAACTATAAAGTTTTAGGGCTGGACGATATGATGATATATATATATATATATATATATATAGGCTATATATAACACTGATATAAGTGATCACCCGGATTTAGACCTACCTATATCGTATATAATAAAGCGTTCACAGGCAAATTTGCTTTATGTGTAGGTCTAAATTGCTTTTATTTCCCCGGTGTCAAAATCAGGCAAACATAAACGTCAGGCAACACGATTCCTGTCTGCATGTCAATATCCATGGATCACTGGATCTTTAATAAGTTGTGAGGACCACTATATTGAGTCCAACATTCAGTTTAAATTGATCAAATTGTTCGTTTTCGTCGCATTTTCCCCTATTAAATCCAGTCACGCAGCAGATCTTTTGCCACTCAGTCAGGCTGAGGGGGGTTGTTCCGGCGGGAAAGTGACGTCAACGCATTCCCTCTATAGCATGTATTAGGTTCAAACAGGATCGAATGAAGGGTGAGTCTCACCAGCAGGTTGACAGTGCAACCGATCTTCTTGTTTTCTGTCTCATCACCTTTCATGCAATCTCTGCCGACACAAGAAACATGAAGTCTTATTAGATATGCGATGCCACGCCCAATGACCACCCAATCTGATTGGCTGGTTTCTATACATCATTTCTGGGGAGACTTCTACTTTATTTTGTACAATGCTGTACAACAATGAACTTTACATGTCCGTCAAATGGCCACTTCTTGTGTTCTAGCTATTGGTTATTGGTCACTAGATGGGAGTTTTACCTGTAGTCCAGCAGTCTTTCCATGAGGCGCGTGACAGACGTGACGAAGGAGATGCCCGTCTCCCTCCAGGTCTCCTGCTCGATCTTCTCCAGCAGACTAGACATAAACGGCAC
Source organism: Pimephales promelas (assembly GCF_988280905.1). NCBI lineage: Eukaryota > Metazoa > Chordata > Actinopteri > Cypriniformes > Leuciscidae > Pimephales > Pimephales promelas. Next base: position 21,822,447 of record NC_142770.1, on the reverse strand, counting down.
ACATATACATCATTTTTTAAGGGCACTTCATTGGGCTGAAGGTAAAAAAAGGGGCTTGTGATGGAAGATCCTTTTTTAGTGGCATCTGATTGGTTGAACAGGGTTAGTTTCCTCTTACCTGGGGTACGGCCCAAACAGTTGAGTTCTAATAATCCCGCAGCACAAGGCAAATCAGAGACACTCAGGTTATGACAAGAGTACTCAAACGGCCACATGTGTAGCTGTGTGTGTCAGTGGAGAAGGTGTGTGTGTATGTGTGCGCGCACTTACAGCAAACTGAAGAGTTCTCTGTAATTCTCGTCTCCTTTGCCTTCAGACACCAGACTGTCCAGTTTGTCTATCAGTTCTGCCTCCACCTGCACCACAAACATGAACTGAGTTATACACCCATAATGAACAAATGAATGGAGTTTTTTTTTTCTTTTACTTGATGAAAAAATATCTATAATAATAATTATTAATAATGATATTAATTCATTAATAATGTTAGTTTTGTCCCCCACCCTCTGAAAATTACATTATTTTTAGGGCTGTCAAACGATTAATCGCGATTAATCGCATCCAAAATAAAAGTTTGTGTTTACATAATATATGTGGGTGCACTGTGTATAATTATTTTATATATATATATATCTTGTATATATTTAAGAAATATTTTCATGTATTTACTGTATATAGATTTATATATAATTTTTAAATATTTTATATATAAATAATATTCTTTTCTTAACTATACATGCATGTGTGTGTATTTATATATATATACAAAATAATTATACACAGTGCACCCACATATATTATGTAAACACAAACGTTTATTTTGGATGCGATTAATCTAATTATTTTGTAATTTGCTGTCACCCAAATTGCCAAAAAATATGAATGTAATAAATATTTGCATTACATATAAGTATATATTCATACAGTATATTATAATTTATACAGTATAAATGAATATTCTATTCTGTTAAAAAAAAAAAAAAAACCTTTATGTTAATATATTTTTTTTATTTCAAAATGACATTATTTGCCAAGAAAAGCCTGAATATACAAAGATTCCGCATTAGCTTATTTATTCAATTTATTCATTTATTGAGCATCCATTGTAAAGGACATTATGAATAAATAAAACATGATAATAAACCTTTGATCATATTTATTATCATGGTTCCATATAGTCTATTTTGAGGCATATTGTATTTGTTTGATTCACTGGAAGAAAACTCTCTCTTGGAAGTAAGATAAACAGAAAAAAAGCCCAGAAAAGACATATAATGGACCTGTTTGAAGTTGCCGTTCTTTCTCTGTTCCCAGTCCATCATATCGTGGAAGATGGGGATCATAATATTTCGGACTTCATTTTGAGGTACGAGCGTCACGCCCAAAAACGGGCCGATCATTCCTGGTATGAAGTGGATCTTATTCTCACCTGCAGCCAAACCAAGCAAACCGACAACCGGGATTATTCATTAAAAACAAAATAATGTGTCATTTACATGTAACGGGGTGTTTGATGAGTGAATACTGACATGATTTGTTTATTCTACTCTTTTTGTTGTCAGATGTTGTTATCTATGAATATAAATATATAATTTATCTATAAAAGAAATGGTGGATATTTATTATTTAAGCTTGAAACTCTAGGCCTGGGACAAAGATGAGCTTAATATAACAGAAAAGGCTGAAATCTGTTATTGATGCAACACCCAATGGTATTTTGGGAGCATTTCTGCAGTGCAGTACCTTCTTCCACCTCTAGAGGTCAGTAATGCTTTTCGGAAGGACGTGAATGTTTGTGTTTGTGCAGAGAAATGCAGGAAAAGAGAGCGAAACAGAGTGGAAAGACAAGAGAGAGAATCAAGACACTCACCCAAATTCTGCCACATGCTAAATAGCTCATAAGCCATCATGACTCTCATATCACCATACCTACAAAAAACAGTAAAGACAAACTCCTCTAAACCCGTGCAAGAATGTAAGATGACTGAAACAAACGGCATGCGTTTCAAGATATTAGATTTAGAAAAGAACAGGAGAGCCACACACTGGGCTGAAGATAACAGACGCATGTCATACGTCAGACTTCCATGCTTTTCCGCATCGGAGGCATATTAGGTTTATTTGACCAATAGCTGAAGGAACCGGTATTTATTAATCACGAGATGCAGATCTCAAAAGGAGGGAGAGCTAGCCAGAAAAAGAAGGAATACAAAGCGATGTAGCGTGTACCCTGGATGGATTTAACATGGATTAGCCCTCGCTACAACACTCGTTGTCATATTTAAATGAGTATTCTGGGTTAAATACAACTTAAGCTCTGCTGGGAGCATTTGTGACATGATTTCAAACACCACAGTTTTTTGTCCTTCGATTTGTAACAAAATGGCAGTGAAAGTCTGTGGAGGGAAAACATTACAATATGCATACATTTAGATTTTTTATTTCGGGTTCTTTAGGTCTGCATGTCATTATGTTGTGTGAATAAGCAGGATCAAGTCTTACTTGTCGAAGACCTTCTTGCGCTTGGCTGGTGTCAGAGTCTCCAGCTGTAGACTAGGCTGGTTGATAAACAACACCGCCAGACTGAAGTACGAATTCCACACCTGATGGGAAAAAGAAACGCATAAACACTGAGTCGTGGTTACTGTGAGACTTGCTGTGCTGCCAAATTTCTTTAAAGGAGATTGTGGCAAGCAGGGCGGGGCAGAGATCTGTGGGAATGGAGCGAGGCCGGTAGCGTGATTGCTAATGACCATAGCTGTCAACATTGAAAATTGAAAATAAGGGAGTTTTCCCGGAATCCTTCCCCAAAATAAGGGATTTTGTTTTACACGATTCTTACCCACAAACTTTAAAAATAAAGCACTAATCCTTAAAAGTCTAAAGAGTTAATAACTAGCCTAGAAATTAGTGTCATTTAAAGAAAAAAAATCTACATTTGGATTAGCGGTGTGTTGCTCTTGCCTTTACGGCAACAATTTCAACTGTTATCACATCTTCCAAAACCCACAAAATAGGGAAGTGGGCTGTCTGTTTATTTCAATTACATTTACACATTTTATGTAGTTTTAAAGAGCCTATATTTAGCCTGGTGGTGGACCGTCACTCAGAAGACACACTCTGTTGTTATTGTAGCATATCCCATCTTTATATCCTCCTGATATGAGGATGAGGCCCAGAACGTTTTTTTTTCCAAAAGTTTTTTCTTCTTCTTTGTGTAATCATTGTTAAGAGCATAAGAAACAAATGAAAAAAAAAAAGAAAAGATATTTTATTCATTTGTTATATGACATTAAATTCTATATAGTAGGCAAAACTAATGGCAATATAAATCGATTATTATAATTATTATTTGTTTAAATTACATTGATATCTGAATTTATGTAAAAACCTTGACTTTCAAACATCAAAATGTAAAATGTAGGCTATTCGAGTACAAAATAAACATCGTTTCCTATTTTTTATTTATTTTTATTTTTTTTCCTGGAAACGCTTTCAACACGCTTGCGTGTCGCGTGAAAAAATAGGCGTCAGTTCTATTTCTAGCATGCACGCGTTTTCTGGAGTGTGCAAGCTCTAATCTGTTAACATGGGAACCGAAATAAAAACGGACACGCCACACAGCCAGTGTGTCTCCGGCCAGCGCGCGCGGCGCCGCATCTGAGAATAAACGACTTCAAGCCGAATCAGTCCGAGCTCGTACGTCTCACACAATCAGAGTAAAAATACGGGATATTTTACGGTAAAAAAACTAAAACGGGAAGACAGCGGGAAAAGAGTAAAAATACGTGAGAAACCCGGAAAAAACGGGAGGGTTGACAGCTATGCTAATGACCGGTCTTGAGTTTCTCACAGAGGAGCTCCGGATAGATAAAAGGAGGAGTGACGACAGTGAAGGATGAGAGAGGACCAGGCCTGAGACATTTATTAGGGGTGGGAATTGGCAACAATGTGACGATTCGATAGTATCGCGATATTTGGGCCACAATTCAATATTGCGATTCTCAATATAGACCATTTCTGGGCCAACACTGGCCCAGAAGCACTTCCTGTTTCAGTTTTTTAACACTACACAAAAGCTGGGATAAAATACAACCAATAGAACATTTAAAACTGAATCAAAAAGTTAAACAAACATCTTTAAGATGTTTTCTATACATGTGAAATAAAGAAAACAGTTACAAACTGAAACAGGAAGTGTTTCTGGACCAGTGTTGTTTACATCTTGTGAAATGGTCTATATTGCGATACAAGCAAGTATCGCGATTCACGCTTGCCCACCGTGGCAACGCAAGAAAGAACAATCTTTTTTTTTTTTTTTTTTTTAAACGCAATTGTATCCGTTCAATCCTGCCTGTATTACACACACACAACCCACAGAAAAGACGCGCGTAAGTATCGAGTTCTCTTTCGTTCACTTGCCTTGAACAAATCATTACACACACAAATTATGCCAAAATGTCCGTTTTGTCAAATGTCCTCATAAGAGCTGTCTAAAGTGATTTAAATAAAGTCTTAAATGAACATTTGAGAGAAAATGGAACGCGTGTCAGATCGCATCACTGTCCCACATTAACGTGTAGCCTACAGCTTACGCTCAACGACTGTCCGAATTCGCTCACTCCTTTTCATTCACTCCTTTAAAGAGTAACTAAACACTGAACCAACTTTTTTTAGCTAATGATCTGTAAGAATGGATCTTTATTAATACCAGTCATTGATTCGAGTAACTTTTTTGCCATTTGTTTATAAAGTGTTCTATTTCTACAATATATGGCGTAAAAACGTCTTAGTGCTGCCCTCTTCAGGTTGAACGGTGGCTACTGCAGTTGAATTTTCCTATTGGATGTTCCGCACTTCGTGACGTACGCAGGTTTCAGCTTACCACGCGAGTTACGCCCTTGGAAGTATAAAAACCATCTTGTGTCGTCAAAACCACTGTAGGGAGTCAGGAATTGGAATTGAGAGTATTGAAAACGATCAGGATAGAGTGTTTTAGCATCTATCTCCGCTGGGGTCTGCCCACTTTTTCAGCATTTTTCAAATATTGCCAGTGGGTGGAGTCAGGCTCTGACCAGGGGTTTAGTTACCCTTTAAGTGAACAGTATTGGACTAACTTAGGGAATGAGGGTTTAGTGGGCGATTTCGGATTCAACCTATGTTAATAAAGAAACCAATGAAGAAAACTGGAAAGTAAAAAGCATTTCCACAGAAAATATCGCGATACTATGCTGTATCGATTTTTTGCCCCGCCCCTAACATTTATGTTGTGTTTTGTTTTGTGTGTGTGGCAGTCGTCCATGAGGGGCTGTCGCTTTACTTTCGTTTTGTGTTTGTTTATATTATAATTATAATAGGTGTTTGACCGTTTGCCAGTTCCCGCTGCCTTCTTTGAAGGAGCATTAATATAATAGCATTACTGTAGGTATACATAACTAATTGATTATTTGAGGGGTGTGCCTTAGCTCAAGCTCCTCCCCTCCCCAAAAGAAAGCCACACCTCCCATCTATTTTCCTTGTCAGATTTGCAGTTGCTTGGCACATTTTCAATGGCGAAATCCAGTCATTTTAATCCACGCGATGGGGAATTTGGCATGAGGGTGAAATATTTCCCCACGCAGATTTCGCAACGGGTTCAGTTGGTCATGCTTGGATAGAAAGTGACTTCTGTGTTTATACATCCACACTATTAACAAGAGAAAATGTAAAAACAAACAAAAAAAAATTGCCTTAATGCTATCAATTGATATCTCAATATTCGGGAGAATTATTACTGTATATGTTGAATAATTCATTGCAAATATTTTCCCAGCAAACAAATTTAGGTTCTGGGAACGTTCTGGGAAAGTTAGTTTTTGGTTCCCAGAACATTCCTAGAACTTTCCCTTAAGGTTAAGGGAACGTTCCTGGAACATTCTTCTTACGTTATAAAAATGGAACCTAAAAATAACCTACATGGAACGTTCTTATAACGTTCTTATTTGGTTCCCCAAAAAAAAAAAAACCTTATGGGACCATTCGTGAATGTTAGGGGAACGTTCTGTGTTTACTGGGTTAAACATGTTAACCAACATATGGTATGTTTTGGGCACTTTTATGCTAGTTTAGCATGTTTTTACTGGTCTACCTGCAACTATTGACTACCTTAACCAGTTCGGTTTGGATTCCGGATTTAAGCTTCTCCATAACAGTCTTTGAGCGGTTTCTTTCCTAGGGATATCCAGTGAAAGCCCATACTGATAGACAGGGCCATGTTTTTCTCTGAAAGATAACCTTCATTAATAATTCAGGACGTTTGAACTTTTCCAGTCTCCCTGGTTAGTGGCACCATCTGTCTTGATCGGGGAGGAGAGCTTCATTAGAGTGGATTAGAGAGAGCCAAGAGTGTCCAACAGCAGGACACCGTAAAGGCCCGTATCAAGCACGTTTGTGCACATGTGAATGTGATCTTCAGAAAAAGAGATGTGTGAAAATCACGTTTATGTATCGCAAGTATGTATTTCAGTGCCAGCGAGTCTGTGGTGCAATGTTTGTGGTTGACGTTCATCATTATCACGCACCTTAAAATCAAAGTCAGCATCCGTAAAGCTCTTATGGAGAGCAGGCGACAGATACTGGGTTGTGCTCACAATGATACTGCAAGAAAGAGAATGGGATAATCATTCATATAGCAAGTGTGACCTAAAGGAGTAGTTCACTTTAAAAAAAAAAAAAAAAAAAAAAAAAAAATTACTTACCCCCGTGTCATCCAAGATGTCCATGTCTTTCTTTCTTCAGTCGAAAAGAAATTAAGGTTTTTGATGAAAACATTCCAGGATTTTCTTCACATAATGGACTTCAATGGGAACCAAACGGTTTGAGGTCTAAATGAGAGTTTCAGTGCAGCTTCAAAGGGCTTTAAATGACACCAGACGATGAATAAGGGTCTTATCTAAAGAAACAATTGGTCATTTAAAAAATAAATAAAAAAATTTAAGTTTTATAAGCACAAATGCTCGCCTTGCTCTGTTCTGTGATGAGCGTTCGTGACTCTCCTGTTCGAACAAAATGAACAAATCTTTTTTTTTTGAGTCATGACTCGAAGGGTCCTATAAGACCCTTACTCATCGTCTGGTGTCGTTTAAAGCCCTTTGAAGCTGCACTGAAACTGAACCGTTTGGTTCCCATTGAAGTCCATTATATGGAGAAAATCCTGGAATGTTTTCATCAAAAACCTTCATTTCTTTTCGACTGAAGAAAGAAAGACATGGACATCTTGGATGGCCTGGGGGTGAGTAAATTATCAGCAAGTTTTTTTTTTTTTTTTAAATGTGAACTACTCCTTTAAGACTTCGAAAGCCATGATATTTATAGAGAAATTAATTCTATTACATCATATATGGTAGTTTATTTCATTTAGTTTTTTTCAAAGCAAAAAAAATGTTTAACAATATAAAAAACTGTTCTGGAAGGAAGCAGGAATGACGGAAAAAAAAGGGGGAAAAAGCTAAATTTCTCACTTGCTGGTCAGCAGTCGCATGACGTTCCAGTCACGCGGGAATATACTGAGTTTCATCAGGTTTCTGAACACACAGAAAATCTTCAGCAAGAACTCCTGCAAGAGAGTATTTTTTTTAAAGTATTTTTCAACTATAAGTGACATAATAAAGGATTCAGATGCTTGACTTCTGAAATTCACCTTTAGCTCCTCTTTGCTCTGGAAGTTGTCCATCAGGTGTTGAAAGTGAATGTCGGACATTTGACGCAGGAGGGACAACAAGCAGGACACATACTCCCCCTGCCAATCAGAAAGCGGGCAAGTTCTTGTGAGCCAATCAATCTGTTAATTTGGCAATCAACCTGACAATCAAACACATCCAAAGGGAGCGGGGGAGCAGAATGAATGAGAGACATGAAGACACCGTGGGATGAATTCACTAAAGAGTTACTGTTACTCAGCCTCAGATGGCACGCCTACACTCTCTTCGCCAAAGTATTTTACTGACAAAAATGGAAATACTTGCTGAAATCACCAGTTATAGACTTCACATAACTTTAATCAGTTGATATAAACGACTTGTTGGTCAGGCGGTCTCGTTCTGTCCAAGTGGGCAGTTCTTGGCCAGAATAAACTCCAATGTGGACTAGACTTATTGTTAGTCAAAAGTCTGGCAATGTGAGACTAATGCGTGGTATTTTAGACCAAATGCCTTCTTCTGATTCACCAACCACACACAATCCAAAGACAGCATACACAATATGCAAATTTATATTACTGTACAGTAGGTCACCCTCTGCTTTCTTTTAACTGCATATAGATAGAGACATGATCTTGTTTTCTGCTGGGCTCTGCTTTTAAGCAATATATGCTAAATGCATTATCAATTAAACATTAAAAGCAAGCAAGTGTAAATCAAAGGATGCAAACCCATTCATCATAGTATAGATCAGAGATTGTTTGTGTTTCAAGTAGTTTACTGTTGATCTTAGTTTCCCCAGCAAGTGTTACAACAGACTAAACATAAGAGACGCAAGACAAACATTCATGGATGAGTCTCGTGAAAGCTGTCAGGGTCATACTTCATACCAAGATCAAAAGTCATTTTGCATGTGTGTTTTACAGAATGCACCCCCACCCCCCTGCTAAACACATACTTCATTATCTCAAAGCACTTTTTTTGGTTGTTATAGAAATATGACCTGGACATTTTTGTGCAGTTTTCATGAAACTCAACTGAATGAAGACATGTGTGAGTCAGTGAGTGAGTGTGAGACATAATAAACGCATAGCCATAACTGTGTGTGTGAGAGAGAGAGAGAGAGAGAGAGAGAGAGAGAGAGAGAGAGAGAGAGAGAGAGAGAGAGCATAAAGAGTCACTGACTTTATATTTAAGTTAAATGTAAAATATTCAAATTATATCATTATGTTAAGGGCTGTCAATAGATTAACATTTTTAATCGTGATTAGTTGCATACTAGTCGTGAAATTAAGCATACATCATTTATTTTGTTTAGTGCGTTAATTTTGTCATCATTTGAAAAGTAAACTATCCATTGAAGGATGATTCTTCACAAAACTGTATATTTTTCAAGTTTTTTTTCAAGGTAAATGTAGGTGTCTTTCCAAAAAAAGGACACTTAGAGACTCCAGAATGACACCACATTACCAAATAATAATAATAATAATATTTTTTTATTATTAATTATTAACGATTAATAATAATCGTTTTTCAAAGTGGGGAACTATGACGACAAAGAGGATACACCACCCCCACAGAAGAAGATCAACGCCTACTTCAACACGTCCGGTTTAGCCCCGCCCACCGATTCGCGCATTACACACATAGCTAAATAACATAGATGCCTACCTCGTGATGACAAACCGGAGCGAGCTACCGAGCGATACAGAATATTGTGCAGCGCCTGTTTGTGGAAGAAGACAGTCGCTGCATAAGCTTCCTCTGGATTCCAATAGGACTGCATGGATAAACTTTATTTTTAATGACGCTCCCGCTGATGAGGTAAAACATTGTCTGTCTGTTCGCTTTATTTCACTGAGTATTGTTTCGTAAACAACTCTTGATTTGCAAACCGATTAAGAGTAAAGAACGGTGCTGTGCCGTCTATATTGGATCTGATAGGAACTGTGCAACACACGGACTCTGGGTCGAACATGTAGGGGCGAATCATTCCGGTTGGCATTTTACAACATTGTACATTTTCATAACAATTTCCCCCAAGTGCATCGACGGGTGAGTTGAAACTCATTATAATATGCAAAACTGTTATCCACTCACAGCAGTGGGCGTTTACTTCCAAGTCTTCAGTGTGAGACGCCCATAAAAACACAGCGCTTTTTCAGCTAGGCTCAAAACTAGGGTAGAAAATAGCCTTTTACTTATTCATTTTGATGTTTTTGAATGCAAGAACCAAGCGAACGTCATAAGTTGACCTCAGACAACAATATAATAACATTTAAAAAGCCAGTTCATGACCCCTTTAAGTTTTAGGCATGTCAAGTTGCAGTTGAAGATTGCAACTGAACAGGACCATATGGAGATGCCCAAAAAAAAAAAAAAAACGCCTACTCCTTATATGGCTACTCCAGTACATGGATCCATTCAGAATTACTAAACACACCAACATACACATGAAAGATAAAAACGTTTCCCTGAATGTGTGTTGAAACTCAAATGTGTCGTCGAGTGTGTCGAGAGCACACATGCACGGTTTGTTAGCGCATCATCAATAACGGACTCAAGTGCTTACTGTACAACTCCTGTACATCACTGCAATCGTCGTTACCTTGATTACAATTCGCATTCATCAAAACTTTACTTGCGAGACACTGTTTGTGTATAATCTGGCTATACAGCGGTTGCATGTTTTGATTGCTTCATTAATTTGCGTTACTTGTGTTAAATAATTTGAACGCGTTGAGGATTTTAACATTGACATCCCTTTTGGTTCCAAGAACGTTCCTAGAACTTTCCCTTAAGGTTAAGGGAACGTTCCCGGAACATTCTCCTAACGTTATAAAAATGGAATCTAAAAAATAACCTACATGGAACATTCCTATAACGTTCTTGTTTGGTTCCCAAAAAAATAACCTCATGGGACCATTCGGGAATGTTAGGGGAACGTTCTGTGTTTGCTGCAGTGGTGGAGGAAGTACTGAATCTCAGTACTTAAGTAAAAGTACAAATACCCAGATAAATATTTACTTTAGTAAAAGTAGAAGTAACACAATGACAACCATACTTAAGTAAAAAGTAAAAAGTACTTTATTTTAAATGTACTTTAAGTATTAAAAGTAAAAGTACTTGCATAACAATTTATTATCTTAATGTCTATTTTCTAATGATTAATAAAACATTTAATTCTAACTCATTCAACCTAATAGCCTACTCCTATAATGATGTTCAATAATGATGGAAAAAAACGTCACCATTTCTGAAACAAGCTTGCAATTAGGCAATATCATGCTTATCCTTACTATATGTTAATATGTTTGGCAGTAAACGCGATTCATTTTATGGTGTAATTCTGAACCTCTTGGCTTGCCATAATCCTAACCAAACCAAACATATATTACACACGGTGTGTTTCCTATGCACGTAAAAACAAATTTTCGCGTATGAGTTGCACGATAAACACACTGCGTGTGAGACGCATTTAGTGTGACCGGCCGTGCTGTTGATATACTGCCGGGTTGATATACTGTATCTATGGCAACCAAACGTCACTGGTGTAAGGGTTAGACCACTAGGGGGCGCCATCTGCCCAAATATATCTGCGTCTCATTTCACGTTAAAGGGTGCCATGTGCGTTGGATATTTACGCTTTTGCAAAAGCGTCCGATATGGCGCTTTAGGATGAGAACGGGCTCGACGGTCAGATTACGTTTTGGCAGGGGAAAAACTGATCAGAAAATGTAACGAAAATGTAACAGAAGTTGTAGAAATGTAGTGGAGTAGAAAGTATAATAATTGCTGCAAAATGTAACGAAGTAAAAGTAAAAAGTAGGCACTATTTATTGTACTTAAGTAAAGTAAAGATACGTGAAAAATGTACTTAAGTAAAGTAACGAAGTATTTGTACTTCGTTACATTCCACCACTGGTTTGCTGGGATGTCAGAGATAAATGTAGGACTGTTTTCAAAGGTTTGATGTTTCTTTCAGAAACAGATTTCACTTTCAGAACTTGACTGATGCACAATATAGGTAAAAAAGGAGAGTTCCATAAAGATATTGGGAAAGAAACAGAAGATGAAATAAAGATCTCAGTAAGTATGCTGCCAAGCAGGTGGAGGAGAATAGAGATGAAGGATGGGGGGAAGGATAGAGGAATAATATCAGATTTGTTAGTTACTAACAGTGATCTCAGCCGTGCACTGTGGACAGCGCTGCCCTCTTACCGCCTCCTGAGACTGAGATTTACTCATGATGGCCAACAGCGTCTGCAACAACACATCCAACAAACTCTCCACCATCATCTCTACCTCCTCCTGCACAGAGCTCTCCTGCAAACAGGAAAAGAGAAACATTGTCTACTTGACCAAAGTCACCAACGGGATGTTCAAAGTCTTGATTGACTGAAGCGTGAGTACCAATGAGCTGCTCTTAATAATGGAGAAAATGCTGCTCAGAATTCCTGAGCAGATCAGAAGCTCCTTCTGTTGCCGAAGATGCAAATGAATGTGATGGAGAACGACAGGAAGGAGAATTCTCCTTGATTCTATGTAAAGAGACAGAGAGGTTATTAAAGCAATACACCTGATTAAGATTTCAGACATTAACACATAAAACATGCAAAAAATTGTACGAACTGCTTGGGGCAGTACTCTTAAAAGGACAACCTTGCATCTTATCTACCCCTAAAAGGTACATATTAGTCCCTTATGGCGCTTTTCCATTACCAGTACCAGCTCGACTCGGCTCGCTTTGGCTCGGCTCGACTCAGCTCGCTTTTCTTTCCGTTTCCAATGCAGACAGTACCGCCACAAATAGTACCCGGTCGTCATAGCAACGTCTTTCATTCCTCATTGCCCTATCAATCTCTCGCAGGATCCTCTCTTCGGCCACCAAACAAGCAAAGTCTGCACCACCTCGTCAGCGTATTCTTCCAAGTTGCCATAATAGTAGTTAGTTTAGTAACCATCCCTGGCCGAACTATTTCAAAATAGCGGGGTTATTCTGGATACTCCATCTGGCGCGTGTAAGGATGACGCAGTGAATGGTGACGATTCTCTCTGACCAATCAGCAGTCGGCATTGTTTTCACGTGACATTTTAGTATCGCCTCAGCTCACTCAGAACCTTGCCAGAGGTAGTACAAAAAAAGTACCCTAAAGCAGGAACAGGTACAACTTTTACACAGTGGAAAACCAAACAAAGGCGAGCCGAGTCGAGTCGAGCTGGTACTGCGTAGTGGGAAAAACGCCATTAGAGTAGTACTACTATGAACCTTTTTAGGGGTAAACAAGGTACAAAGATGTCCTATTAAGTGTACTGCCCCAGTTGTACCGGTAAAGGTAACATTTAGCACATTTCTTTAAGAAATACCTGGGAAGGAGAAAAGCCTACTATCCACAGTTCGAGCAATGGACTGAAGCTTGACGACATCCATGGACTGACCAATGTGGACTGTACTAGGCATGCTACCCAGAGTTCCCCTCACAAACTCTGCCACTTCCTGTACTGTGAACATCTGAAGGAGCTCATCAAAAATGGCAGGGAAAGAGTTGAGCAGGGCAGCCTGGGAAAATGGGAAGGGACAAGAGAAAGAAAGCATTTTTTTTTTTTTATTTTGGTCATGGTATGTGTTCCTTTTTTAGAAAGCTCAAGATGTGAAGGGACTGTTGGCCAAAGATGGGATGGGAATCACCTACACAGCAAGAGATGAAGTAAGAGTGAGGCTTTGCCAAGACCTCATGCTTGGTAGATTTATTTATTCATTTTTTTTTAAGGGAAACCTCCAAACCTCCTGGAGACCCAATGTCTTGGAGAGTTTAACTCCAACTCTAATCAAACACACCTGAACCAACCATTCAAGGTCTTCAATGTGACTTGAAAATTACAGTCAGGTAGGCTCAAGTAGGAACAAAACTTTGCAGGACAGTGGGTTGAAGACCATTATACAGTCACAAGCACAGCCAAAACTCCATTAACTAGATTGGCATTGTGGTTCATAATGGAGATCTAATCTATTCCTTTATTCAAAGCTACCGTTATATAAACATCTACATCTCTTGCTTTTGAGGACTTCCCTTCCCCACTTTGCTCAACATCCTCATGGTACGATCCATTGCAGGCAATGTGATCGCTGGTCCCCGGTTCAATGCCACTGAAGAGGAAAGGTGAATAATGGGGGTGTTTGGAAGGTCTCAACTTTGTGCTTAAGAAAACTTGGTGTCAAACACAGCAATCAAAACCAAGAAACACACCAAAGAACCCAACGGAAAATGCATTGGAAGCATTGGGAGGCATTTGTTGGTGTTGTTGTCAGTGTGTTTGGGTTGTTGGATCATGTTGGGGTTTGGTGTTCTGAAAAGGTTCTGAATGGTTGCATGTGACAGTAGATGTTTTAGGAATTAGGTTGGGTTGGGTCCGTTCCATTACTGTGGGGCAATTCAACAAGCTGCATCTACTTACAGACAGCGGAGAGGGCCGTGGGGCATTACAGCTCAACGGCTGCAAGCAGTTGCCCTGGTTGGCAGTGGCTTGTCCTGTAGTTGGTTGGGGACCCTAGGGGGGTACAGTGAAGTTGGGCAGGATTGGGTCAGGATACAGGGCAGGGATGGAATGGGTCCACATAGGTACAATATGGGACAATTCAGGAAAAACATTGTCAACAGAAAAGACTAAATAATTTTGTGCAAGCATTGTTGGTAGGATGGAATGTATTGTGTCCAGACACTGATAATCATATATAGTGAAGTACATCCTGGTGAATCCAGAATTAAATGCTGGAGGCATGGACGATAAAACATGGTGGTGACAGAAGTCGTCATGTGGAAGGTTTATTAGGTTTCATTACCTAATAAAAATTTACCTTGTACATAATCTGCATAAATTTGAAATTCCAAACATTAATAGAGAAATATATTTCACATTTTGCTGTACAAACATTACCAATAACTCAACTAATGAGACTAATAACAAAGTTCACAAGTCTTCAAACCCCAACCCTGTGTATTAAACTTGCACATAAACTGTCCCACATCGTTTGTCCTGAGGAACTCAATGATGCCTCAAGTCATGAGCCTTACTGAAAGGAACTATACCTAGAGAACAATCAAACATACATTATTTAGGGATCAGAATATCACAGTAACTTGAAGGAGGGTTTGACTTCTGCCAGTGTGCACGGAACTGAGCATCCACCAAGAAATGCTGTCAGCATCAATCTAAAACACCATCACAACTGCAAAAACCCATTAGAATACTTCAGCAAACACATAAAGTAGAAACACATAGAGTAGCAATGTCTGACAACCACCCACAACATCCAAGCATCATAGCCGCAAGTACCATTCACACCATCATCAGACAATGTTAAAATAGTGACTAAAGATAGCACAGTTTCTCAAAAACTTGTTTAGTGGCATCAGTGTTGGTGTCTCCTGATCTTCTTAAGTCCTCTTGTCTTGTATTCTTCAAATCTGATACTTCAGCGATCTAGCAACCTGAAGCGAGCAGATATCTACTCCTGCAGTCTTCAAGGAAAACCTTGTTTTGTCTGATCGCAACTCGCTCTACATGAGAAAAGATTTCACAGGATATCCATGAGATGGGGCTGTCAAAACAGCTTAGACGTACAACTTCTTTAGGGCAGAGATAGACAGATGCATCATTCTGGTAGAAGACTAAACAAACATGAGCATCAAGCAGCTTTGATCTTGGGTCAACAACCATGGCTTTTAACCTTTCCCTTTCAAACACATTAGACCACCTTGTTCTTTTTTGCTTTCAATGCTTCATTCTTTAATTAAAGGGGAAATGAAGCGGTGAATCAAGTTTACATGATTTACAAGATGGATTTCCAATATAATCAACAATTATATAAGAAACATTACAAATGTAAACATTTAGAAGAAAAAAAGAAAAAAAACTTTGCATCTTTCGCTGCCAGGGCGCCGCCATTGTGCAGTTGACGTCACGGGGTTGGTTGGCTCAAGTTTAACAGGCTCTGGGCATTGAAAATCGCGACATCAAACTGTGTTTATACCAGTGTTTTGACCGCGAACGACTAATGTTAGGTACAGATATTAGACAAAAAGACGACGTCTCATGTTATATGTTGACGTATAGAAACATTGTTCGCGATGTCTGCCGTCAGATATTCCCGTCTCGTCAACACCATGTAAGTTACGTTGCTGTGTAGAACAGTCAGTGGTGGTTTGGGGCGGAGAGCGGGTTTGTAACGCTAACTTACCAGGTGTCAGTGTGGCTGTTGTCCTGCGATGCCCTCCGTGTCAGAGTCCATCTGTTGTCAAGAGGTTGATCTTGAGCATGTGTTGCGTGGTCAATTCTGCGTCACCGGCGCACGTTTACCATGCTGTGCCGGGAGTTAGACGTGTGGAAGCGGCGATGCTTTCCCTGAAGGATGTCAGAGCGGAGACACTTTTTCCTAGTATATGTAGGCTGTAGCTAACGTTACTAGCACTACCAGTGCGAAAATATGGACGTTTCATTTCCCCTTTAACAAATACGTGCTAACTTAATTGACGAGACGGGAATATCTGACGGCAGACATCGCGAACAATGTTTCTATGTGCAGTTTGTCAACATATAACATTAGACGTCGTCTTTTTGTCTAATGACTGTACCTAACATTAGTCGTTTGCGGTCAAAACACTGGTGTAAACACAGTTTGATGTCGCGATTTTCAGTGCCCAGAGCCTGTTAAACTTGAGCCAACCAACCCCGTGACGTCACCTGCACAATGGCGGCGCCCTGGCGGTGAAAGATACAAAGTTTTTTCTTTTTTTTCTTCTAAATGTTTACATTTGTAATGTTCCTTATATAATTGTTGATTATATTGGAAATCAATCTTGTAAATCATGTAAACTTGATTCACTGCTTCATTTCCCCTTTAAATGAATAAAGTAATTTAATAAATCAGCATAAACATTCACCAGTTACATCCCACTTCCTTTAATTTCAAGCTTTCAAGCAATCACCAGATTTCATGAAATGTAAAATGCTTCTTTTGTTTATATCTGACCTGGGTGAAAATTAGCGTCTCAGAGCTGCGGCTGTCCAGACTGAGGACGAAACGGATGGATTGGAAAAGCTCCTGGATGCTGGCCCTAAATTGGTCCTCCTCCATCCCACAGGTGGCCCGGGAGTAGAGGATCCGTGACTGGACGATGAATTTAAACAGATACTCTAGAGCCTGAAGGAAAATTTTACAGTTAACATGTGTACAAGCTAAAGTGTCTGGGCTCCATGTTTATACTATAACATAAATTATTTTGACAATTGACAATTTGACAATTATTTTGCATTTACCTTGAAGAAAAATAAAAAAAAATAAAAAAAAACTGACTGAATATTGTTTACGTTATAGGTGGGAGGTACTTAAAGGGTTAGTTCACCCAAAAATGAAAATAAAGTCATTAATTACTCACCCCCATGCTGTACCAACCCCGTAAGACCTTCGTTCGTCTTCGGAACACAAATGAAGATATTTTTGATTAAATTTGAGAGCCGAATCACTACCACATTGGCTCCTAAGGGACTGCCTCTTGACGGCCCAGAAAGTCAATGAAGAAAATGTTTAAATATCCCAAGTGACTACCGTGGCTCAACTATATGTTTATCAAGCGACGCGAATACTTTTTGTGCGAAAAAACAAACAAAAATAACGAGTTTATTCGACTATTTCTTTTCTTCCTTGTAGGCCAGAACGAGAATTCCTTAGATTTCCACGACGCATGCGCGAGATTTGAGATCTGCTTACACCGCTTACACTACTTCAGATCGCAATTCTCGCGCATGCGTCGTGGAAATCTATAAGGAAGTCTCGTTCTGGCCTACAAGGAAGAAAAGAAATAGTCGAATAAAGTCGTTATTTTTGTTTGTTTTTTCACACAAAAAGTATTCGCGTCGCTTGATAAACATATAGTTGAGCCACGGTAGTCACTTGGGATATTTAAACATTTTCTTCATTGACTTTCTGGGCCGTCAAGAGGCAGTCCTTTAGGAGCCAATGTGGTAGTTATACAGCTCTCAAATTTAATCAAAAATATCTTCATTTGTGTTCCGAAGACGAACGAAGGTCTTACGGGGTTGGTACAGCATGGGGGTGAGTAATTAATGACTTAATTTTCATTTTTGGGTGAACTAACCCTTTAAGTAATTGGAATTGATTATTAAAATATTACTTCACTTTTTACTAAGCAGGTTTTGGCTCTTTTAAATGTTTTTTTCTTCTTTTTCTTTTAAACACACCATTGAAACTGTGATTAATCCCCTGAGGTCGAGTAACGCGCCGAAAAATAAACTATCAAAAACGTATCAAAAATAAACGAATCAACTGTTATACAATGCAAGCTAATGCAATGCACATATCAAAAAAATGAATCCTTAACTTTGAAATATATATGATAAAATGTACTGGCCTACTTTAAAAATAATACTTTATATGGAAAAAGAATGTTCTTTTCATGATGTTTTCAACTCTAACTTTGAACCAATTCTACACAAATGCCCATATAACCTATTTGACCAGGATTTGTTTCCAGGTATGACTAAAAATACATGTTGCTCACATATTATGGTAGCACTGTTTCTACTAAATATAGTGTAATTTCACTTGTGACGTTAATATGTTTATGAGCAACTGAAAAAAAAGCACAAATGTCAGGGCATGTGAGAACATCTCAAGGACCCCAAATACACCCTAGACCTCAAAGGGTTAAATGGGCTGCATTTCACAATTTGTGCATCAAAATGACTTCAGAAGTCTTACATTGTTTTTCATCAGCCAGTTTTAAAAGCTAAGAAAAATGGTTTTACTTCTAAACACTTGAATGTACAATTAAAGTTGAAACTTTCTCTCAAGTATGTTTCCGTCTTGACACTTTTGAAATATTTGGCGCAGCAACCACAATTTAACTAAAGTATAACTTCTCTGTACTTTTACAGTGCTTGACATTTAAATATGAGGCACTGTCAGTAACAAAATGAATCACCAATCAAACCAGCGACGAAATTAGATCTCAACAAAACCATACAGGGAGTGAATAAGAAATCTCAATACAATTTGCTTGAGTTAGTTATTTGTAAAGGTCCTTTGAGGAATGCCCTACAATTACTTAAAATGTATTTATTCTAGTTCCTGTTTAAACTTATTTGACACTTTTTGACATGGATTTTTTCTCTAGCCTTCTGTTTATTTGATTATACAGCACATACTATATTTCGTCTTACCCTCATGGCTTCCTGGATGTGATCTTGTCGTACAACTTCTGCTGACCGATCCATATACCACTTCAGACATCGAATCAACTCTCTGCATTTGAAAAAAAAAAAATTTGAAATACCATTTATACTTATCCATTACTAAGATAAGTTTACTTAAACTATATCTAAACCTAAATATCCAGCTAAAATTGATGAGCTCACTTGTAAGCCAGTGCTCCAGCAAAATGCTTCTGGATGTAGGTGTCCATCACGGGCCGGAAGTGATAAAACTTACTGTCCCGGAGCAGATTGATGATGAACACCTGGACAGAAACGTGTCATGGTTTAAATTCGCACAGAAATCCCAAACCAGAGGAGCTAAATGTTCAAAGGACCACGAAATGAACGCAGCCTGCATTGGTTCTCTATTCTTCACAACGAAACGTGACAGATGTATTCAGGCCAAGAGAGGCTAGAACATCTTGACTCTTTTTACAAGGAGAACAAGAAGCTAAAGGGTCTCTGGAGACGCCACTATCAAACAGCTGTGAAGGCCTAATAATGCCTGGATCCGTGCCAGCTGAAATCGTCCATTTTTCATAACAGACACACACACACACAGCATGGGCACTCCTGAAAGAGATGAAACGTGTGCATTTAAGGGTGTACACGCACACAAATTCACGTTTGTACGGTAAACGTGGGTCTGAACGCTTTTGATGAATGGAAATCGGACACGTTATTACAGCCTGTGAATTATTAACATTAGGCAAGCTGTGGCGCAATCATAAAAATGTCATTTATTTAAGCTTTCTAACCAGCGACTGAAACACCAGAGGTCCATATTTGTCTGTGTTGTCATCCAGAATGGAGAACAAAGTGTCGAGGATGTCTTGAAGAAACTGGAGAAGAAAAACAGAAAACGTGGGTGTAAATTGCATTATGCAGACATTCAAATCTGTCCTTTTTTTATTATTATCAGTTATTGAGATGCAGCTCTCACTTTGACTATTTCTTCCCCGCAGACGTGGCGCAATCGCCCCAAAATGTCCATCACACGCTCTGGGTGTGCTTTCCACTTCAACAAAGCTAGTAGATCGACTTTAAAACACAATAAGAAAGTGTTATCACGCTGAGAAATTGACGCGACAACTGATCAATTAGTGTTAGTAAGTTACCATTCTGTGTTAGTTTGGTGGAAGAGAGTTGAGTGGATATCCAGAGGGTCTCCTTAGTGCTGCGCTGGAAGATGAGGCTGGACGGGATGTTCGGGCAGCCGTTGAAGTCGTCTTTACAACAGGGCAACCCCAGGTACAGCGCATGGTTACTGAAGGTGGTGTTTTCATCACACTGATTCAGATACAGAACAGAGTTGTATAAGTTAGACATCATATGAACATGCTATGCCCTTTCTGTACGAGGGTTATTGTTAACTAAACATTGATAATACTTCAATTCAAGTTCAATACAAACTATCTACTAACTTTCCAATTACTTTCCAATTAGAGTATTAGTTGACTGTCTGCTTAATATCTGCTAAAACCTTATTTTGATGGTCCCTCAACAGACATTCTACAGACTAGAAGTGCCTTTGCAAGTACGCCAACTTATTCTACTAACCCTAGCCTAACACTCTACTTATTCTCTAATGAGAGTTAAAGGTAAAATCATGAGAGTTAGAAGAATATCTAAAGTGGACAATCGAAGTAAAGTGCAACCTAAATGTTCACTGAAATAATATAAAATAGAAGTACACTTTTATTTGAGAAATTTCCCATTTTGTTAAGTTTAACTTGAAGTACAACATCAAAATATAGACATAAATGTATAAATATAGACAATAATGAGTTATCGTATATGGAATGTTTTAAATCTCGGCAAGTGGATTAAATATATATGATCAAATTTAAATTGTGCTTTAAAAGGACATATTAATACACTATTATAATATTATTGACAGGGGCATTTTTAAACAGTTATTATAACCTATCCCACAGATCTTGCAGCTACATATATTGTTTTATCATCTATGACAAATACACACTATATGATGTGTTTAAAGTAAAGGTGGAGACTGTCCTCACCTTATAGACGTAAAGCTCATGGCTCTCATCTGATAATGTGGTGCCGTCTTCTCTCATGAGAGGAGTGAACGCAAAGCCAAAAAGCTTCTTTTCTCCTTTGTCCTTTGCTGTGGAAACAATAAAACAGGAATAATGTCTTAAGTACTTGTTAAATCTTAAGTGCCGGTAATTTAAAATTCACTAAAATAATAATATCACTTCATGAACCAAGTCAAAGAACAAAAAACCTTGAATTTTCAAAATGCCGAACAGGCATTTAAACCAGCATGTTGAATAATGCGAAATATCCCATCTCTTTCAAAAATAACTTTTGTTCTTTAATAAAAATGTTAGTTTTTGTACGAAGTTCACACGTTTTACATTGGTATTAGTTCATTCATTTGAATAATTCCAGCATGAAACTTTAGATGAAAATGTGTGGGATATTATACTGGTAGAGTATAAATCCTTACTTGAACAGTGTCTAAACTCGAAGCGCAGATGGGACCCCCGGAATCGGTCGATGGGGATCGGCAGTTTGATGACCTCACTCCAGCGGGGACTGTTGTTGTGGTAGAGGACGAAAGAGCGGTACTCGCTGATGCTGTGTTCTCCTGAGCCCAGACTAATGCACTCCTAATAAAAGATAGAAGAAATGGAAACAGTTTTGCTTTTATGTGGCTTTATAGTGTGCATCAAAGTGTGCGACACAAACATTTATGGTGGGCTCATGTAAAATACATCAGAAAATAACAAACTCATTTACTCCTTTCAAACTGACTTCAAATTAGTTTGGCCTAAATGATTCACCACATGAGCTACAGATCAGGCCTTCAAAAGGGATAATTTGCCCAGAAATTGTAATTCTGCGGTTGATTACTCCCTCATGTCGACTGAATGAATACAGAATGAGATTTTTTTTTCTTTTTTTTAATAATCATGGTGCAATTTCATGTAAAAGAGCAACCAACAAAGTTCCTTAAAATGTCTGCTTTTATAGAAGGACTGAGCTTAAATGAGGGTGAGTAAACAATGACAGAACTTTCATTATCCGTAAACTATTCCTTTAATAAAGTCCACACGACTTACTTTGAGGATTTCGCCGTCAGCATAGAGCACATACATGGTGACCTCAATGTTCTTCTGGACACTCTTGCCTCCTCTCTCAAAGTCTCCTCTCTCCAGCGTGAGGTAAAGGTCGTTGCGTATGTCACCTAAAGATCAACAAAAACAGCATTAAGTAATATGACTTTTTTTGCTGCTTGGTGAAACTTGCACTGCATTCACAGCAAAATCCCCAGTTTTAAATTAACACTGAAAAGTGTGAATTTTACAAACTCTGAGCAGAGTGTTGAATGAACACTGAAGCAGAGTTAAAGTTAATCAGATAATTAAGTGAATAATTGAGTGATGATTGAACATTATTTAAGACACCTGATGTTAACAAGCAGAATCACTGGAGGAGAAAACCAGAATTTTTAAGTCACCATTATGGTGATCAGTGTTTGGTTTAGTTGGGCTCTTGACCCTTAATTCGTTAACTTCAGATTTTGTTTGGCTGCAGTGCACAAATTATAACAGCCAGATGAACAAATAGAAAAGTTGATCTGATGTTGATGGTTGTGTTTTCACATAATCATTATTTCACAATCATTTGACCTGAATCACTGAACACATATAGAGCCTAATTTCTGAGTTAGGTTTACTTTATTAATTATAGCAGCAGTGACCTTGTACAGCATACTATTATTAATGTTTAAAATGAAATCAAAATTATTTATTAAAAGTTTCTCTTATACATTTTTTAAGACACACAAGCATCAATAATTACCCTATGAATCTCAACAATGGTGACAATTATAAAGCATGTTGTAGTGCATTCTGGGTGCCAACAATCAAAACTCATTCATGGCTCCCATCATGCATTGCTGCATGAATAAATAATGAGCTTATGTTTAGAGGTGATTTGTTTGTTACCATTGCTGAGATTTATACACTGATTATTGATGTCTGTGTGTGCCTACATAAATATTTTTGGGATTTTTTTGTTGTTGATCATTTGGGTTTCATTGAAAAGACTAAAAATGGCATGTTCTAAAATGACCATGCTACTAAAATCCATAAGGTAAATTTAACTCAGAATTTATGCTCTTGATGAGTTCAGCGATTCAGGTCAATTAATGATTATGTTAAAACACAACCAACACCATCAGATCACCTTTTCTATTTGTTCATCTGGCTGTTGTAACTCACATACAGCAGCCAAACTAAATTTAAAGTTAATGATTTAAAGGTCAAGAGCCCAACTAAACCAAACACTGATCACAATAATGGTGACTTAAAAATGACGGTTTTCCCCTTCGGAAATGTTGCTTGTTAACATCAGGTGTCTTCAATAACGATCAATCATCACTCAATTATTCACTTAATTATCTCATTAACTTTAACAATACTTCAGTGTTCATTTAACTCTCTGCTCAGAGTTTTTATAATTCACACTAGTGTTAATTTAACACTCTCAGTAAAAAATATCTTCTGTTGTGTTCAGCAGAACAACTATCCCTAAACGTGAGAATTGGTCCCTAAACTAAAGTGTTACCATATATTCTCTTTAGGAAAAAAAAAATGAAATGTCAATTATTTCAAATTTCTTTTTCCAGAATATTAATTTTATATACAATTTTTTTTAAATGTAAAACTGTACCTTTCACAAAAACGCTGTGATTATTTTTACTTGTATTTTCCTTCGAGTGAATTATTGGAAGAAAACTTATGTATCGCCATTAAAAATGTTCCAACATCATTGACAAAATCTGATGATACATTTTCAAAAAATTGTAAATGGTCTTTTTTTCTTTTCTTTAGTAAGGCACACAGTTTCCACACACTTTTTCAGAAAACCATTGTTGATCCTGCTTGCAGATATTGGATATTGGGAAAGAAACAAAATACATTCCACTATGACATAAAAGTTGAATAGGAAAAATTGTAACAATTTTTTTTTTCTGCATGTTTCTACATCTATGTGTATTTGTTTAAGCCTAAAAGACACATGTAATCTCGTATGGACCCAGCACGCTTAATTTAGCTTCAATGTTAAACCGTTTTACAGACTGTAATAAAAGCTATTGCTACATAAAGGTCAAATCGTTTGTCCAGCTAAACTGCACCCACTGGCTAGAAGAAATATAATCAAACTCGAGTTCAACCTGTCTTGTACACCGTGGTTTCACATGTGACCTTGGCTTTCAGATGATTCTTTCATTATCAACCTCATTCGATCCATGACACAGCGGCCCACATTCTCTCTGCAGAGCAGCATCTGAATCAAAATACTCAAAATAAACACAGACTCTCTCTGGAATTGTGCTTAGCTCTTTCCCGTCTACTCGGGGGGGAGAAAGTTTTAGCTGTTACTGAAAGAAGTTGTGGGTTTAATTTGATTTCTTTCAATTACAGCTGATGCAATAAAAGAGAATGTGTGCCTCTCCTAGAAACAATCCCTCCTGCTGACACCCACCCTGCAGCACACATGAAGACAGTTATGAGTGTGGAGATGTATATTTCAGCATATACCTTTAACAAAAGCTTCAATTTGCTCTGATGCACCATATATCTTTACTATGGTCTGATATATTCAAGGAGAGTGATGTAAAATACCTTAAGCAATACAATTCTTGCTCCATTTTGAGTGGAATGTGCATAATGAAAAAGTTTATCACAAAACGGGTTCATTCTGGGCAACAAGGAGCACCCGTGGACTTTAGATCAAATTCAAACAGATCTCTGTTTGTCAATTTTATATGCAGGATATAACAAACATACTGTTATAACTACAGAAGAGGATTAGGGCCAAACAATAATAAAAAAATAAAACCTCGAATTTCAAGATTAAAGTCATTATAATGCGAAATTAAACTCGTTAAATTTCTAGAAAAAAGTCAAAATACAATCTTTAGAATAAACTAATAAAATATCGAGAATAAAATTGTTGAATTTCGAGAAAAAAAATCGAAAAACAATCTTGAGAATAAACTCATTCATTTTCAAGAATAAAGTCGTTTATTCTCAAGATTGTATTTCGACTTTTTTCTCGAAATTTAACATTTTTTTTTCTCGAAACACGACTTTATTCTCGATATTTAATGGGTTTATTCTCAAGATTGTATTTTGACTTTTTTCTCGAAATTTAACGAGTTTTTTTCTCGAAACACGACTTTATTCTCGATATTTAATGGGTTTATTCTCGTGATTGTACAGTATTTCGACTTTTTTTCTCGAAATTTAACGATTTTTTTCTCGAAACACAACTTTATTCTCGATATTTAATGAGTTTATTCTCATGATTGTATTTCGACTTTTTTCTCGAAATGTAACGATTTTTTCTCGAAACACAACGACTTAATTATTGATATTTAATGAGTTTATTCTCAAGATTGTATTTCGCCTTTTTTCTAGAAATTTAATGATTTTTTTCTCAAAACACGACTTTATTCTCGATATTTAATTAGTTTACTTTATTCTCAAAATTATTTCGACTTTTTTCACGAAATTTAACAAGTTTTTTTTTCGAAACATGACTTTATTCTCGATATTTAATGAGTTTATTCTCAAGATTGTATTTCGACTTTTTTTCTCGAAAAAAAAAGCAAATATGGCCACAGCTGCATTTAGAAACAGTGGATTGAATAGACAACATACTGTACAGCCTAAATAAAGCTTTGTGTGTTTGCCTGACAGAATCCTACAGTTTCACACCCCGATAGAAATGTTATCTGGCCGCAACAGGCCGACTCCCTGTGAGCACTGCTATTTCGTTGGATTGCGTTCCTTTATAGACAGTCTTTGTAATGGGTTATGGCTACGGCGTCAGGCACTTCTTTCCACTGCTTCCGAGCTATTTTGCTGAATAAAATCCACATACAGCTCTCTATTCAAGCACAAATTCCTTCCAAAAAGGAACAATCGTGGTGCATTCCCAGCTGGAAAGAAGGGAAACTGGCCTGAAAGCAGTAGCTAGCATATAGAAAATAGGAAAGCAGATGCTACGGCTTAGCATCTAGGTATTTGCATGTTTTATGTATATTAAGAGGACCACAAAACACATGACTACGGAAACATCAGGGAAACGTTTGGCCTTTTTATATCAAAATGAAATGGACGATGCAATCCAACCCGTCACATCTTGCACTGAAAAGGAATGCATGAATAATTCTGGAGAGGTTTTGTTGAACGAACTCGTCTCCGGCTTATAGAAAATGTCACGAGAATGAATGACTTCCAAAGCTTGCCCACCTCAAGTGTCATTAATATTTCATAACGCTACCAGTTCAATATTCCTTCTAATTGCAGCCTCCACAACTTAATGCCGTTTGACAGACAGACATTGTTTTTTGAACGGAATGAATCCCAATGCTGGGAACATTTTTTAGAAACCTGCCAAGTTTGAACTTTTAAAGGAATGCAGCAATCGGAAATAAGATTACGTGGGCTTTTCTCAAACATAGGCGAGTGGTCCAATAGCATCTAAGCCTTTTTTTCTCCAGGAAAAATCGTAGCTCAGAAACCCAAGGAACCGTGGCTCTCAGAGGCCTATCGACTTATTGGCTTTTCAAAATGCTGAATTTAAAGAGCACAGCCTAGTCTGTGATTATAATTGAACTACCTCAGGTTGATCGATTCGTGGATGATAAACCAATCATTGGGCTCTTCAGAAGAAGGAGGAAACATTAACTCAGAGACAAATGAGAGGGCTCTACAAAAACAAGATGGAGGACCCATCAATCCACCTACCAGTGAAGGACATCCGAGAGTATAAGACTGATAAGAGATATATTGTAAATGGTTACAAGACTTTGACTCTTGGGGAATTCAGCCAGAGCTCCACTGAATTTTTAAAGAACACACAGTGACACAAGTTTATTAAGAGAACAACTCAGAGAAGCCCCAAGGCTCCTTCTGAATCACAGGGAAGGGATTTCTTAACTCGACAGTAACGTGGCAAGAGTCCAGCTGGCTTTATAGGGCCCTCTGAGGCCCGGAGTCTGTACAGTCTGTCAAAATGTGGGTCATATACATTTATATAAGCTTGATTCTACGCAGTTAAAAGGCAATGAGCCCGATTATGTGATGTTCTGTGCGATTATTGGTCTTGCTAAAGGCCGTTTCACAAGATTCGCTTCAAGGCTTATGCATCGCTTTGACCTCCACATTAAAAGCGTTGCAGATAGAGACACATGAGGGTGATTTTATGATGTTCCTAGGTCGTGAAAAAGCAAGACGTGTACAGAGAAAACAGTGAAAAGTTTATTACTTTGACCCAACAGAACAGTAGCATTTACCATTGCACGCCAAAATTTTCGCAGACGAAATCCAGTCATTTCAACAGGGATCGCAAAAGTAGTTGGAATCGCCACGATTACCAACAGAAACCCGCGTGGTTTGGAAGTCATGAGCTGTGCTTCATAAATCGCTATACTATTGACAATTGAAAATGGGCCGCAACATTTTGACAATGGACAACGGGACTTTCGGCGATAACACAGTAAAAACCATCAACAACACCCTAGCGGTCATAGTTATCTTCAGTTATACTCATGGACTTTTACTTTGTTTTCATTCATTCTCATGTGTTCCTTTGACCTTCCCACCACCATGTTACCATAGTCACCGCCGTTATGAGTTTGTTTGGTTCAGTTGTTTTATTAATCATCTTGTTATAAGTTGTACCAAAGTCCTTTTAGGCAAGTCCTGCCACTCGGCCGCCATCTTGGCAACGCCACCGGGCAGCTATTTCTGACTAACAAGACCAGGCTCCTATCTAAATGAATAGGCAGAGAGTCAGAACTGCACTTTCACTGGTCACCGGGACATAAAAACTGCTTGTATAGAAACAGTAGTAAAATATGATAGAAATCGCTGAAAAAGTTCAACCGATGAATATTTAAAATATGCCTAAAATATATAACACTCTTTGAACTCACTTTGGTTATATTTTCTTATTCTAACTTGTCAGAACCATCCACTTAAACTAAATACAAAGCTTTGGCTTATCTATTGGATTCGTTCATTCCTGAACAAATCTTGAACTGCAACCATGACCTTCATGAGACTTACCTGGCATGATGACATCGGGGAAGCCCAGTTTGCGTGTGATGGCCACGCCACGGTTGAAGATCATGGGGTTTTCCCTGCGCACCTGCTCCATCTCGCCCCTCAACAGCTGCAGTGAGATGATCAGACCTACACAAAGACACGAGTTCAATGGAAATGTAAGACGACTTCCTTTTGCCGACCACTGTAATTATCCTCGTGATTATGTTAGTATTTGTATAGTAAAATGGCCCCTTGTTTCAAAGATTGTACCAGAGAGATTGCGTCTCTTATTTTACCATTTTGTTCAAGTCTCTATGCCGACTGCCAGTGACTTCTACAATTCAATTCAATCAAGACCCTGTTTTGGGTCTACAATGGCGCTAATGACCTGGCTCCCCGCTACCTTCAATCCTTCATTAAACCGTACACACCAGCCCGCCTGCTGCAATCAGTCATTCTGATTGCCTGGCTCCTGTCAGTTCCCAATTGGAAGGGTTTCTGTTCATTCAGGTCCAGGAATATTTTTAGGCCTTCCCCTCCCTCGATGGTGGAATAAACTCTCAATTAGAGCAGCTAACACACCGATTACCTTAAGACACACCTCTACGATACTCATTTCCCCAAGGACTTAGGCTACTTTCACACCAATCCAGACACATTTGAAAACGCATCATTTTCTCCACGTTTTGTCCTTTCATCCACACTGAGATGCCATTTTGTTTTGGGAAAATTGAGCTTTTTTGAAGATACTCTCCCAAGTGGATACTTTTGAAAACTTTGTTTTTGAATTGTGGTGTAGAATGTGAAAATGGATGTATTAAAGGTATACTCCACTTTTTTGGGGGAAATAGGCTTATTTTACCACTCCCCCAGAGTTAAACAGTTGGGTTTTACCGTTTACGAATGTATTCAGCCGATTTTCGGATATTTAGAAGAATATCACTAAACAGTTTCTGGTCGCATTGACTTCCGTAGTATATTTTTTTCCTACTATGGAAGTCAATGAGACCAGAAACGGTCTGGTTACTGATATTCTTCTAAATATCAGGAAATCGGCTGAATGGATTCGAAAACGGTCAAACTCAACTATTTAACTCTGGGGGAGTGGTAAAATGAGCCTATTTCCAAAAAAAAGTGGACTATTCCTTTAAACTATGACACATTTAGTCATGTGACGCATATTGCACCAATAGAAATCCATGTTCATACCATTAGTCTCGTTGATACATTTATACTATGTTCAAATTGGCTCGCGATTGCTATCTTATGGCAAAACGATATGGATTTTCAAGCCGTAACTGACAAAACTACAGTGTACGTGAACAGAATGATATCGTCGGCTGGTGTGAATGCTCATGAAGCTTATTTTAAGGGTTATTAGGGGTTTCAAAATCATTTTGGACTCTTTTCACAGATGTTCTGTTTGTTTTGTGTGTTTTTTTTTCGGGCTGAAGCTTTGCATGTGACTTTAGTTAACTAGAATGGTAATGACTACTTTCACATTTTATTCTTTTAGGTGTGATAGCACCTACTGAGAACATAAATGGGATTTAAAATTATCCTGTGCTTTATTACAGTAGAATTATGGAGAATTAACACACATTCCTACAGTGATTTCAGCAAAAAAAAGTGAACAGTAAAGCAGGATAATAGACCTTTTTTTGCAAGGATTGTTCAGTTTCAGTGATGATGACACTTAAATCAAGTGTACGACCGGTTTTGAAGTGCACTTACCGTAGTTAGTGCTGGGGGCGGTGTATTTGGTGCTGGACTTGCGGATAATGTTCTCATGAATCTGGTACCACTCGTTTTCATTATTACACCTGTGAAAGAGAGAAGACAGAGGACAATCCATTATACAGTGTAGTAAAACGAAAGAAAGTTTGCATGGATCAATCAGGTGGAATCAGTGCATTCGTATTCCGGTGATTCCCAGATGCTTTAAGTCACAAATGTAACTTATCACTATATGTAACTGCTGTATGTTAACCCTCTAGGGACGGATTGGGCGGTACCGCCCCAAAAGACATACTTTTACAAATGTGTACTTATCTTAAAAAGTATTCATGAGAGAGGTGCGGCCTTTTTGCCGTCTTCCTCAGATTCCGCTGAAAACAGTGATAACTTAACCGGCGTGTAAACACACCGTCAAAGGCTAATGAATGGAACCAATGGAAAAACTGCCGATGGAGAAATATTTTTCTTACCCAATCAGGGGAAGGTTACCATGACGTATTCTAGTAAATCGGAAGACTCTGTAGCCTTGCAAGGGGTGGTACTATATAGTAAGGGACCAGTGTTGGGAGTAACGCATTACAAAAGTAATACATTACTGTAACATATTAGTTTTTGCTGTAACGCAGTAGTGTAAGGCATTACTAATCAATTTTCAGTAATATTTTACTCGTTACATGTTCAGTGAGGCTTGTATTACAGTGTATTGTCTGCTTTTACTTCTTAAAAGGCAACATACTGTGTGAAAGTTTTAAAGCAGTCTTTTAGTGCCAGTTCAGAGCGGTCGCGTCTGTAACATTGTTTTTTTCCTCATAAATGCGAACACGAAAACTAAAATAAAATGAACATTTTAAGTTCTATGGAGACTGGAGAGCCAACCCTTCCTCATCCGATTCGCGCAGTGTAATTAACAGAATTACAAAACATATATTTTGCCTCCTATTTTTTTTTTCACGCATGAATGTGTGTCTTTTCCCTAATATTAAAAATAAAACATAGACTGATATTTGTCTCATGTCTGGAGTCCTTTAAGGAAGTAGCCTATATACGTTTCAATACATGTATTTTCTGAGAATTTTTATTTCAAGTTTTGACTGCAAATGTCATGTCCATAATGCTGGACTTCCCCAATTTTCAATAATTTATCCTTAACTAGTTTTGTGGTTAACTTAAAATGTTAACTTCAAATAATACTAATAGCCTAATTTAAAGATAAGGCAGCATTGGATCTGGACGGTAAGGAGAATAATGCTGGGAGTTGGAAGAGGTGTGTCGCGATTCTGTAGGTTCGTGGATCTGAGTCGTGTGGCGAATTGCGATTTCGGTTTCATATTGCATATCGTTACAGCCCAAAAGTTAAGTTCTACTTAGTTATTTTGGTGAAAGTAACTCAAAATTAATACATGAGTAATGTAACTCATTACAATTCTGAGACAGTAATATTGTAAGGTAATGCATTACTTTTAAATAACAGTAACAAGTAATACCTAATGTATTACAGTTTGGAAGTAACTTGCACAACACTGTAAGGGACATGACACAAACAGCGTCAAGTGGTGGAAGAGACGTCAGAAAGCGAATGGACGCGTCGACTATAAACAAGGCTTTTACGAGCGAGAGTGCGCTGAGATTTATATGAGAGAGAGAGATATATATACATACAATTATAGCATTATTTAGTATTTTAGCACTTTTATGATGGCAAGCAGTAAGCGATTTACAGTGGAACAGGCTTTGGAACAATTGCTGGAGAGTGACGAGGAGAAAGCATTGCTTTGAAAATTTTAAGCATTCCTAAGAAAAAGGCCTGGGAATATTTGTAAATAAAGTTCGATTTTTCATTGTTCTTTACACATTTTATTTAACAATTACACATGTCTATCAAGCAAAGGCTTTGACAAATATATATTTTTTTTGTTCAAAAACTGTTCACTATTGTTGTGTGATGTGTGATTTTCAGAAATAAATGACAAAAATCGAATTTACGTTTTTGAAATTATCAAGTATATTGTACATTTCTCACTCATACTTCCTTTATAAACACTTTACACACATGTTTATGTTAGCTTAGGGTCTTCTGAATCCATAGATACCAAACACATAGTGTTCCATCACCATAACATATACTGTAGTTTATAAGCCCAAATGTAAATAGAGACAACGGACCAAAAAGGGCTTAGTCCCCAACCACATTAGGGTTAATGTGACGTTATCCCGAGTAGAACAGGATATTTGCTGAGAGAAAAAAAATATATATATTGTGGGCCGACAACTTTTTTTTTTTTTTTTTGTGGGATTGTGAAAATTTGCCAGAATGACGCAATATGATCAGGATGTGACAAACCTTTATGTATTTATTTACTTACTGTTCATTTTGTATTTATAGGTAATTAAACATAATAAAATATTAAGTAGTTATTAGGTAATTATTATAAACATAAATATTTTAAAAAGGTTTGTCCCATGATTTTTTTTTGTCATTGATGTTTGAAAGATTATATTAGAATTATATATTAAATCTGATTATTAGTATATATTTTAAGATTATCACCTTATTTTTTATGAATTTGTCACAAATAAAATAAAAAAATAAATAAAATGTTCATTTTGTGTTTCTAGGTAATTAAATATAATAATAAAAAAATTGTCATTAGTGTTAGTGCATTAGAAA